>NC_060196.1:26120176-26230176 GCF_021184085.1 Oncorhynchus gorbuscha
GAGCCGGCGTTGCTCGCTCGTTTTCTGGAGGGACTCCACGCTGAGGTTAAAGATGAGATTCTCTCCCGGGAGGTTCCTTCCAGCGTGGACTCTTTGATTGCACTCGCCATCCGCATAGAACGACGGGTAGATCTTCGTCACCGAGCTCGTGGAAGAGAGCTCGCGTTAACGGTGTTCCCCCTCTCCGCATCTCAACCATCTCCTCCCACCGGTTCAGAGACTGAGTCCATGCAGCTGGGAGGTATTCGCATCTCGACTAAGGAGAGGGAACGGAGAATCACCAACCGCCTTTGCCTCTATTGCGGTTCTGCTGGACATTTTGTCATTTCATGTCCAGTTAAAGGCCAGAGCTCATCAGTAAGCGGAGGGCTACTGGTGAGCGCTACTACTCAGGTCTCTCCATCAAGATCCTGTACTACCTTGTCGGTCCATCTACGCTGGACCGGTTCGGCAGCTTCCTGCAGTGCCTTGATAGACTCTGGGGCTGAGGGTTGTTTTATGGACGAAGCATGGGCTCGGAAACATGACATTCCTCTCAGACAGTTAGGGGAGCCCACGCCCATGTTCGCCTTAGATGGTAGTCTTCTCCCCAGTATCAGATGTGAGACATTACCTTTAACCCTCACAGTATCTGGTAACCACAGTGAGACCATTTCCTTTTTGATTTTTCGTTCACCTTTTACACCTGTTGTTTTGGGTCATCCCTGGCTAGTATGTCATAATCCTTCTATTAATTGGTCTAGTAATTCTATCCTATCCTGGAACGTTTCTTGTCATGTGAAGTGTTTAATGTCTGCTATCCCTCCTGTTTCTTCTGTCCCCTCTTCTCAGGAGGAACCTGGTGATTTGACAGGAGTGCCGGAGGAATATCATGATCTGCGCACGGTCTTCAGTCGGTCCAGAGCCAACTCCCTTCCTCCTCACCGGTCGTATGATTGTTGTATTGATCTCCTTCCGGGGACCACTCCTCCTCGGGGTAGACTATACTCTCTGTCGGCTCCCGAACGTAAGGCTCTCGAGGATTATCTGTCTGTTTCTCTCGACGCCGGTACCATGGTGCCTTCTTCCTCTCCCCGCCGGAGCGGGGTTTTTTTTGTTAAGAAGAAGGACGGTACTCTGCGCCCCTGCGTGGATTATCGAGGGCTGAATGACATAACGGTTAAGAATCGTTATCCGCTTCCCCTTATGTCGTCAGCCTTCGAGATTCTGCAGGGAGCCAGGTTCTTTACTAAGTTGGACCTTCGTAACGCTTACCATCTCGTGCGCATCAGAGAGGGGGACGAGTGGAAAACGGCGTTTAACACTCCGTTAGGGCATTTTGAATACCGGGTTCTGCCGTTCGGTCTCGCTAATGCTCCAGCTGTCTTTCAGGCATTAGTTAATGATGTACTGAGAGACATGCTGAACATCTTTGTTTTCGTTTACCTTGACGATATCCTGATTTTTTCTCCGTCACTCGAGATTCATGTTCAGCACGTTCGACGTGTACTCCAGCGCCTTTTAGAGAATTGTCTCTACGTGAAGGCTGAGAAGTGCGCCTTTCATGTCTCCTCTGTCACATTTCTCGGTTCTGTTATTTCCGCTGAAGGCATTCAGATGGATCCCGCTAAGGTCCAGGCTGTCAGCGATTGGCCCGTTCCTAAGTCACGTGTCGAGTTGCAGCGCTTTCTCGGTTTCGCTAATTTCTATCGGCGTTTCATTCGTAATTTCGGTCAAGTGGCTACCCCTCTCACAGCTCTTACTTCTGTCAAGACGTGCTTTAAGTGGTCCGGTTCCGCCCAGGGAGCTTTTGATCTCCTCAAGAAGCGTTTACATCCGCTCCTATCCTTGTTACTCCTGACGTCACTAAACAATTCATTGTCGAGGTTGACGCTTCAGAGGTGGGCGTGGGAGCCATTCTGTCCCAGCGCTTCCATTCTGACGATAAGGTCCATCCTTGCGCTTATTTTTCTCATCGCCTGTCGCCATCGGAGCGCAACTATGATGTGGGTAACCGCGAACTGCTCGCCATCCGCTTAGCCCTAGGCGAATGGCGACAGTGGTTGGAGGGGGCGACCGTCCCTTTTGTCGTTTGGACTGACCATAAGAACCTTGAGTACATCCGTTCTGCCAAACGACTCAATGCACGTCAAGCTCGTTGGGCGTTGTTTTTCGCTCGTTTCGAGTTCGTGATTTCTTATCGCCCGGGAAATAAGAACACCAAGCCTGATGCCTTATCCCGTCTCTTTAGTTCTTCTGTGGCTTCTACTGACCCCGAGGGGATTCTCCCTGAAGGGCGTGTTGTCGGGTTGACTGTCTGGGGAATTGAGAGACAGGTAAAGCAAGCACTCACTCACACTGCGTCGCCGCGCGCTTGTCCTAGTAACCTTCTTTTCGTTCCTGTCTCTACTCGTCTGGCTGTTCTTCAGTGGGCTCACTCTGCCAAGTTAGCTGGCCACCCCGGCGTTCGGGGTACGCTTGCTTCTATTCGCCAGCGGTTTTGGTGGCCTACTCAGGAGCGTGACACGCGCCGTTTCGTGGCTGCTTGTTCGGACTGCGCGCAGACTAAGTCAGGTAACTCTCCTCCTGCCGGTCGTCTCAGACCGCTTCCCATTCCTTCTCGACCATGGTCTCACATCACCTTAGACTTTATTACCGGTCTGCCTTCGTCTGCGGGGAAGACTGTGATTCTTACGGTTGTCGATAGGTTCTCTAAGGCGGCCATTTCATTCCCCTCGCTAAGCTTCCTTCCGCTAAGGAGACGGCACAAATCATCATTGAGAATGTGTTCAGAATTCATGGCCTCCCGTTAGACGCCGTTTCAGACAGAGGCCCGCAATTCACGTCACAGTTTTGGAGGGAGTTCTGTCGTTTGATTGGTGCTTCCGTCAGTCTCTCTTCCGGTTTTCATCCCCAGTCTAACGGTCAAGCAGAAAGGGCCAATCAGACGATTGGTCGCATATTACGCAGCCTTTCTTTTCGAAACCCTGCGTCTTGGGCAGAACAGCTCCCCTGGGCAGAATACGCTCACAACTCGCTTCCTTCGTCTGCTACCGGGCTATCTCCGTTTCAGAGTAGTCTTGGGTACCAGCCTCCTCTGTTCTCATCCCAGCTCGCCGAGTCCAGCGTTCCCTCCGCTCAGGCTTTTGTCCAACGTTGTGAGCGCACCTGGAGGAGGGTCAGGTCTGCACTTTGCCGTTACAGGGCGCAGACTGTGAGAGCCGCCAATAAACGTAGGATTAAGAGTCCTAGGTATTGTCGCGGTCAGAGAGTGTGGCTTTCCACTCGTAACCTTCCCCTTACGACAGCTTCTCGCAAGTTGACTCCGCGGTTCATTGGTCCGTTCCGTGTCTCTCAGGTCGTCAATCCTGTCGCTGTGCGACTGCTTCTTCCGCGACATCTTCGTCGCGTCCACCCTGTCTTCCATGTCTCCTGTGTCAAGCCTTTTCTTCGCGCCCCCGTTCGTCTCCCCCCCCCGTCCTTGTCGAGGGCGCTCCTATTTACAAGGTACGGAAGATCATGGACATGCGTTCTCGGGGACGTGGTCACCAGTACTTAGTGGATTGGGAGGGTTACGGTCCTGAGGAGAGGAGTTGGGTTCCATCTCGGGACGTGCTGGACCGTTCGTTGATTGATGATTTCCTCCGTTGCCGCCAGGGTTCCTCCTCGAGTGCGCCAGGAGGCGCTCGGTGAGTGGGGGGGGTACTGTCATGTTTTGTCATTGATTATCATGTCTTGTCCCTGTGCTTCCCCTTCTATTCGTTTCCCTCTGCTGGTCTTATTAGGTTCTCTCCCTCTTTCTATCCCTCTCTCTCCCCCTCCCTCTCTCCCTCTCTCACTCTCTCTCTCTATCGTTCCGTTCCTGCTCCCAGCTGTTCCTCATTCTCCTAACTACCTCATTTACTCTTTCACACCTGTCCCCTATTTTGCCCTCTGATTAGAGTCCCTATTTCTCCCTCTGTTTTCCGCTTCTGTCCTTGTCGGATCCTTGTTTGATGTTCGCTGTTCTTGTCCTCGTTCCGTCCTGTCATGTTTTTTGCCTTCTTCAGATGCTGCGTGTGAGCAGGTGTCTAGATCAGCTACGGCCTGCGCCTTCCCGAAGCGACTTGCAGTCTGTGGTCGCATCTTCAGTTGTTCCCCTCTACTGACTAGAGGGTTTCAGTATTCCTGTTTTGACTTGGAATAAACTCTGTTTCTGTAAAGTCGCTTTTGGGTCCTCATTCACCTGCATAACAGTTATTCGGTATTCATATGTGGGAAACAGATTCTGATGTCCTAGGTCATAATTTAACAAGCTGAGAGGAGCCTGATGATCATGGAAACCCCCATTTCCAAATTGGAATGCCTCAATTGGTCTTGCATAGGCATACTGGAAGAGCAGCATATGAACTCATTCATCGTGGTGAACTAAACAGCACTCTTTTTTTGCAATTAAGAAGTTGTGTGCAGCCAAGTGAACTGACATGGCGTTTCTGTGTCAGAAGCTTACACAGAGGGCTTTGGAGAGATTAAAAAAAATACCTGTCACAAGGTTTACTATTACCCAACTCAGCCTCCCAGACTAGATACATTGAAATTTAAATCCGTCCTGTAGCCGTATAACCCCAAATTTGAATGAATAATAGAAATAAAGTAATAGGCATTCTATTCTAGCTTCAGCTTCACTCAAGCCTGAAGGCAGAAGAAGCCTTTCATTTTTTCAATAAAACCATCTCTTATTCCCCTTGTCACTCAGAACAGCAATTTAGCACGGCAGGGCGCACAGGATGAGTAAGTATCTATTTCAGGCGCCTCTTGTATTTGATACTTTAATTTAAATTAAGATAGCTCACAAAAGCAGTATGTGCCGAGTAATGAATGTTAAAAGGATAGGAAACCTATCAAAAGGTGGTCCTCTCTTTGCAGAGCATTATAGTTTTTGTCCAGTCTATCATTAATGTAGCCTTAGGGGCTCACACAAGTTTGAATGTTGTTGTTTTTTATCCAAAGAGGGAGATTATGATGACACATGACACATTAGGGGTGATCCAGCAAACGTTTATACAAATACAGTAAGCCACTGTACCAAAAAGTATTTAAAAAACCAGAGGGTCCAAAGATAAATATTTCTTGGTACTTTTGATCGCAGAATGTCCACCAGGTGTCGCTTTCACACAGGTGAACTTGCAGTGGAGCTCGGCTCTACCGTAACATCATATTCATACTCGTCGTATTCAGACAAGTAACACCTATATTTGATGTACATATCTGCTGCTATAAGATAATGAGATAATGAGAAATAATTTTTTTTGTCTTAGAGTTGCTGTTGTATTATTCATAGTCATGAATCTATTTCAGTACAACCAATGGTAGCAACAATAATCCACATTTTTAAAGTTGGAGGGATGAGGGATGTGCCTGGTTAAATGGTACCGCTCTCAAATTTAGAGCAAAAGCTATATACGCAAGGACTGACCATCCATGATATCAACACTTTAGTTTATGTCATGTTTTCAAGATATACAGTGTTAGTTACATTTACTTTGGTTACAAACATTGGAGTAAAACAAGCTTATATTTTGGGTTCTGATGGGGTACGACAGTTAAACTAAGCCCATGAGGCATTTTTTCGAAGTTATATTCTTCAAGAATCAATGTTTAAGTCATGTAGGTAGCTAGCAACTAAGGAGTATAGCTTTAATGAAACGCTCATACTTCATGCTTTACGGTTGAGATAATAATCGGTGTATGGTCTCGCGATGTTTGACGGTTAAGCGCTCCTGCAGAAAAAGGACTTGACACACATTGTCAACAAATAAGATAAATTAATACTAGCTAGCAACACAGGTAAGTTTAGGTCTTGCGTGTTTAGTCATTTGGACGATATGTATAGCGCCAAGGTTAACTTTTTGGTTTGTATAGCAAGAGGACAAATGCATACTAAAACAGTTTGAAAGAAAACTATCGTCTCGTTTGCTAACACAGCTAGCTAGCTAATTTTGTATTTTTTTTTTGTATTTTTATTTCGCCTTTGTTTAACCAGGTTGGTCAGTTGAGAACCATTTCTCATTTACGTCTGCGACCTGGCCAAGATAAAGGAAAGCAGTGCGACAAAAAAAATCGAACAACAACAGAGTTACACATAAACACACGTACAGTCAATAACACAATAGAAAAACATATAAGTACAGTGTGTGCAAATGTAGAAGAGTAGGGAGGTAGGCAATACATGGGCATAGAGGCGAAATAATTACAATTTAGCATTAACAATGTTAGCTAGCTAACTTACTGTAGTAGCAAGTAACGTTAGCTAGCCATCTAGCCACCCGTTATTACGTTACATTTTGCATAATCAGTTGGGGGGGGCAACGTTGCAAATATAATGCATAAAGCTCACATGTGTCTATTACTGTACTGGCAGGTTATACTGATGTAAGTGTTCGTGCCTTCCAGTACTGTACAGTTAAATTTGGCCTATGCCATTTTGGTACTCATGCATTGCATCATAATTCATTTTGGTTTATGATGAAACGAAATATGACGTCACGCTATTGACATGGTATGATACGGTCTGAAACAGAGTTTAAATGTGACCTTTTATTTATTTTTTACAATCAATTCTTTCTTTTTGATGTAAATGGCATGTTATAGAAGGGTCCAGACACATTTTCTTGTGATTTAAGTTGTTTTTGCAAAACTTAACCCCAAACAGCAAATCACTTCCTCATCCTCCTTGTGTGTAGTATGCCCCTCACCCCCCACAAACAAATAAGTCCTTTTAGAAACGGCAAAGCCGTCAGTATAGTGATAGGGGAAACGTCTTGAGTCGCACAAAGGGAATATAACGTTGGGGATAACGTTTGGAATGAAAACATTGCATGTGTACAACATCTAAAGACCTGCATCACTATACTGAGAGCCATGCCTTTTTGGAGTCGCTGTTAATAGTTTTTCAGGGCCCCCATACAACACAATGAGGATGAGGAAGTGATTTACTGTTTGGGGTAAGTTTCTCAAAAGCAAGTGAAATCACTAAAACGGTGTCGGGACCCTTCTATGACATGCCATTTACATCAAAAACAAACTTCAGTTGCACCTTGATAGTTATTATTAATTTAATACTCATGATTTACAGTTCACTAGAGCCTTAGCTTGTAGACAATTTGGCCATGGACTTATGGTCACTAGTAATACATTAGGAATGTGATGGGCCTCTTCCACCCCTAGCCAAGTCTGCATGGGGTAAGGACGAGGTAGAGGAGGCTGATCCCTACTCTGGTAGTGGAAACTACTGGCCCTTTGCTATTTTCCCCATATGCGAAATGGTGGTCGCCCTGCATGGAGTAGTTCCTGTATTGCAGACTACCTCCAGCACCATGGGGAGTAACAAAGACAAGGAGCAGACAGCAACTGTGGCCTCCCCCAGAGCGATAACCTTGTTAGCGTTGAAGAGACTGCCTCAAAGCCTGAAGGCTGCGAGGCTTTCACTGACACAAAGCCAAAGGTCTCAGCCTGGAAGAGGTTTCACTGCTATCTGAGAAAGAAGATGAGATCCTCCTAAGTGCCCCTATTGGGTGTGTGTATGCACACAGGCTCCCGAGTGGTGCAGCGGTCTAAGGCACTGCATCTCAGTGCTAGAGGCATCACTACAGACCCTGGTTAGATTCTGGGCTGTATCACAACCAGCTGTGATCGGGAGTCCCATAGGGCGGAACACAATTGGCCCAGCGTCGTCCGGGTTAGGGTTAGGGTTTGGCCAGGGTAGGTCGTCATTGTAAAATTAGAATTTGTTCTTAACTGACTTGCCTAGTTAAATAAAAATAAATATATATAGCCACTTTAATTTTGTAAAAATAAATTCATGTTTCATGAGGAAATTTGTCTGGCAACAATTTATTTAACCCTTATTTTGCCAGGTAAGTTGACTAAGAACGCATTCTCATTTAAGGCAATGACCTGGGGAATAGTTACAGGGAGAGGAGGGGGAATGAATGAGCCAATTGGAAGCCAGGGATGATTAGGTGGCCATGATGGCATGAGGACCAGATTGGGAATTTAGCCAGGACACCGGGCTTAACATGCATACTCTTACGATAATTGCCATGGACACTTTAGTGACTACAGAGAGTCAGGACATCTGTTTAACTTTCCATTCGAAAGACAACAGCACCCTACAGGGCAATGTCCCCAATCACTGTCCTGGGGCATTGGCATATTTTTTTAGACCAGAGGAAAGAGTGCCTCCTACTGATTTTCCAACACCACTTTCAGCAGCGTCTGGTCTCCCATCCAGGACCAAACCTACTTAGCCTCAGAGGAAAGCCAGCAGAGGGATGCAGGGTCGTATGCTGCTGGCCAATACAGGCATTCACATTTCCCTATGGGAAAATAAAGTATTAAACCACCAACACATATTATTGTGAATGTAACATCAAGAAATTAACCAAATCTGTTTCTCTTTCCCTGTCTCCCCTGCTTTCTCTCCCTTTCTCTTCCTCCATATTCCTCTATACCCAACCCTTCCCTTTTCCATCCTTCCAATATCATATAACTAGGCATGCCAAGGTGTGCGAGTGTAGATTAGGCTGACCTCTCGCTGCACCTATAGGTCCTCTGCTGTCTCTATGACCACCCCTCCCATAGTGGCGTTCGCCGGGCAGCAGGCTCAGGCTGCCCGTGATGTCAACACGGCGTCGCTCTGTCGCATTGGCCAGGAGACGGTGCAGGATATCGTCTTACGCACCATGGAGATCTTCCAGCTGTTGAGGAACATGCAGGTACGTGTTTCTTGTGACTTTTTTGTGTTTTGGGACTGGTATAAGGTTGAACAAATTTCAAAGTCTTGTCCTTTATTATGGAATGTGCTCGTCTGTCAACCACCTTTAATACATGCAAAGCATTGCTTGCATGTGCTCCTCTTCCCTTTTACACACACACACACACACACACACACACACACACACACACACACACACACACACACACACACACACACACACACACACACACACACACACACACACACACACACACACACACACACACACACACACACACACACACACACACACACACACACACACACACACACACACACACACACACACACACACGATTCAGCCTTATTTGACCCCAGACCGACAGCATTAAATAAACTGACAGCACAACATTGATTCATTGTCATCCATTTCCTCACAGTTATATCTAATAACAGTAACACAATATGACATGCATTGTCCCTCTGTTTTGTGGTGTGAATGGATGGATATGGGCCTAAGAGCAGAAATCTGGGCCAACTAAGACTGCTTTTATTCTTGCCCAAGGAAGGCATGTCCCATGGTGCAATCCTGTCTCACGCTTGTTTTTAAACATGGAGGATGATATAATTGGTTGTGAAAGGGCCTTTATTTGATCATTAGATAGTCACCATCTGTTTATACCTCTTCTAGACCTTCTGTTGACACGTTGGAAAGATCAGACTGTGCCCTTAAGATGGGTTCAGGAGAAGTTGTGGGTGTGTCCCAAATGGCACCCTATTCCCTATGTCGTTCACTACTTTTGACCAGGACTCATACTAGGACTCTCAAAAGTAATGCACTATATAGGGTATGGGGTGCCATTTGGGACACAACAAGATGTTGTCTTTCTCGGTCTGTCTGTGTCTCAGAGAAGATCCTTCTGCAGCTCATTAAAACAACAACAGCGTAAGACAAAAGAAGAAGACCGCAAAGCAAGCCGTGCTGCCTCGCTGCAGAATGTACAAACAGCACTGTTGTGACTTGTTTCACAGATCACAGACTCTGTGTGGGGAAAGAAAGATCACTTTGTTTACAGAGTGGTAGGCATGTATACAGGTATATGTATACACCCTACCTACCCTCATGCAGGGAATAGTTTCAGGCTGTACAGGATGTTTACTATCAGTTAAAAATGCCTAAAGCTAGTTAGCGTAAAGCTCAGGTGAAACAGTCCGGACATACACATATCATCTAGTTAGTTATATGTAAACTTCTCTCAATGGAATGCCATGTAACCGCACATTTAAATAAATACATGTAAAACCGTTTTTTTTTGTCCACATTGCAATAATTCAGTCATTATTTTACAAACCATCTACACTTCAGTTACCACCATAAACATTTGAGAAATGACACGCTGGCTATTAGTAGTCAAGGAGTAACTGGTCAAGGAGGTACTAGTCGAGTAAACAGGAGGCCCTGAAATGACCCATAGCTATTAGTACAATGTTATTACATTACTAGGAAAGAAGTGTGTTACATACTCTTCTATGTCATCTCCCCCAGCTGCCAAATGGAGTGACGTACCACCCCAGCACCCACCAGGACAGGCTGGGCAAACTGCAGGAGCACCTGCGTATGCTCTCTGTACTCTTCCGCAAGCTGCGCCTCGTCTACGACAAATGTAACGAAAACTGCACCGGTCTGGACCCCGTACCCCCAGAGGTGAGTTGCCACTGTGCCAGGACCACTCTGTGTATCACAATCAATATATAACCAGTTTGAGCCGGACATAGTGTACTTTACCACAGTTGACGCCATTTTGGCTCGGTGTACAAACCTACACAAACCACTAATGCAGATTTATGAACATTTCGGTTCTTGCCAGAGAGATTGGATTACAGTTTCCTCATACAAAATGTCTGAATGTAGTGAGGGGATCCACCGTGGCTGTGAAGAAAGTTCAGAGGAACCCCTGGTGCCTGCGGGATTCTTATCTCTCCCACTCTATCAGGTCTACCTCGGGACAGACACCCTATTTCCTATATAGTGCACTACTTTTGCGCAGGCCAGTGGTGCACTCTACAGGGAATATGTTTCCATTTGAGACGCAACACTCGGCTCAGCTCCACATTCAATTCAATGGCCGCTTTGTGTTTGTCCTGAGGGCCTCCTTTGTGGCTGTTATGGACACCCACCTCTAAATACCCACCACTTTATTTTACTGAGCTACTCAGTTGGCTACTGTTTTAGACCTCGTGCTGGGCGATTCCACTTTTTTGTTGGTGGTTTCATTGTTGCAGTCTTTTCTCCTATTGATTTGGAGACAATTGGTTGTAAAACCAGTGTTTTAGAACTGACATTGCATGCACACGTTTAATTAGGCTTTCAAACATACAGTACCAGTCAAGTTTGGACACACCTACTCAAGGGCTTTTCTTTCTATTTTGTTATTTTCTACATTGTAGACTAATAGTGAAGACATCAAAACTGTGAAATAACACTTGGAATCGTGTAGTAACCAAACAAGTCTAAATATATTTTAGATTTAGATTCTTCAATGTAGCCACCTTTTGGTATTCTCTCAATCAGCTTCATAAGGAATGCTTTTCCAACAGTCTTGAAGGAGTTCCCACATATGCTGAGCACTTTTTGGCTGCTTTTCATTCACTCTGCGGTCCAACTCATCCCGAACTATCTCAATTGGGTTGAGGTCAGGTGATTGTGGAGGCCAGGTCATCTGATGCAGCACTCCCATCATTCTCCTTCTTGTTCAAATAGCCCTTACACAGCCTGGAGGTGTGTTGGGTCATTGTGTTGTTGAAAAACAAATGATAGTCCCACTAAGCGCAAACCAGATGGGATGGCGTATCGCTGCAGAATGCTGTGGTAGCGATGCGGGTTAAGTGTGCCTTGAATTCTAAATAAATCACTGACAGTGTAACCAGCAAAGCACCCCCACACCATTCCATCTCCTCTTCCATGATTCACGGTGGGAACTAGACATGCTGAACAGTGACAATTATGAGACAGCCTATAGGGAGGAGGTCAGAGACCTGGCCGTGTGGTGCCAGGATAATAACCTCTCCCTAAACGTGATCAAGACAAAGGAGATGATTGTGGACTACAGGAAAAGGAGGACCGAGCACACCCCCATTCTCATCGACGTGGCTGTAGTGGAGCAGGTTGTGAGCTTAAAGTTCCATCACCAACAAACTATCATGGTCCAAACACACCAAGATAGTCGTGAAGAGGCCACGACACAGCCTAATCCCTTCCTGCCATCCAGGACCTCTATACCAGGTGGTGTCAGAGGAAGGCCCAAAAATTGTCAAAGACTCCAGCCACCCTAGTCATAGACTGTTCTCTGCTACAGCACGGTACCGGAGTGCCAAGTCTAGGTCCAAAAGGCTTCTTAACAACTTCTACCCCCAAGCCATAAGACTCCTGAACAGCTAATCAAATGGCTAGCCAGACTATTTGCATTGTCCCCCCAACCTCTTTTACATGGCTGCTACTCTGTTTATTATCTATGCAATGTCACTTTACCCCTACCTAACCTGTGCCCCCGCTGTCACGTTCTGACCTTAGTTCCTTTGTTTTTGTCTTTGTTTTAGTATGGTCAGGGCGTGAGTTGGGGTGAGCAGTCTATGTTTGTTTTTCTATGTTGGTTTTTGAGTTCAGCCTAGTATGGTTTTCAATCAGAGGCAGCTGTCAGCTGTCAATCATACTTAGCTAGCCTTTTTTCCACCTGGGTTTTGTGGGTGTTTATTTTCTGTCTAGTGTGTGTTGTCACTTTACAGAACTGTTTCGGTTTTTGTTGATTCACATTTATTATTTTGTTCCAGTATTCAGTTGTGTTTTTTGAATAAATCAATATGGAAAATTACCACGCTGCGTTTTGGTCCGATCCTTACTCCTCCTCAGACGAAGAGGAGGAAATCCGTTACACCCGCACATTGACTCTGTACCGGTACCCCCTGTATTTAGCCTCGCTAGTGTTATTTTTCTGCTGCTCTCTAATTATTTGTTATTTAAAAAATAAAAATAAATGAACACTTATTTCTTTCTTAACTGCATTGTTGGTTAAGGGCTTAAGGGCTTGTAAGTAAGCATTCACTGTAATATACCTGTTGTATTCGGCGCATGTGACAAATACAATTTCATTGGATTTGAAAAGGAAAGCAATTCCACAAATTAACTTTTAACAAGGCATCCTGTTAATTGAAATGGATTCCAGGTGACTACCTCATCAAGCTGGTTGAGAGAATGCCAAGAGTGTGCAAAGCTGTCATCAAGGCAAAGGGTGGCTACTTTGAAGAATCTCAAATATAAAATATATTTTGATTTAACACTTTATTGGTTACTACATGATTCCATATGTGTTATTTCATAGTTTTGATGTCTTCACTATTATTCTACAATGTAGAAAAAAGTAAAAATAAAGAAAAACCCTTGAATGAGTAGGTGTCCAAACTTTTGACTGGTACTGTATACAGTACATTTGTTTTATGTATGGGCCATGGTGACGGAATTACGCTGAGACTCAGATTGTTCACTAAAATGTATACCAAACAAAAACTATGGATTTCAAAGTTTAACAAACCGTGCAACTCTATGCACAATGACTATTTTTAACAATTCCTACTGAACATTTTACAAACACACATTTACAGGAAGAACTGTGCAGATACAAAGTTTGTGAACAGAATGAAACAGAACATCTTCACAGTTTTTTCAGTAAATGTTAATTTTTGATAATGTACCGTGTATTCATTGTGCAAAGAGAGCTATAGTTTGTTAAACTTTGAAATGAATGGTTTTTGTTTGCCATACGTTTTGAAAG
The DNA here is from genome assembly GCF_021184085.1 of Oncorhynchus gorbuscha. Lineage (NCBI taxonomy): Eukaryota > Metazoa > Chordata > Actinopteri > Salmoniformes > Salmonidae > Oncorhynchus > Oncorhynchus gorbuscha. The sequence goes on from NC_060196.1 coordinate 26,133,719, forward strand.
TCTCAGTATAATTCAGTTACTGTAGAATTGCCCTTATGGCATACTGGCTTGCTGTATTTCTCTCTCAGGAGGGAAAAGTTACACTGATCATATGTAAACCTCACTGTCCATTACACTCCACAGTTGTACCACTTCATTTAAAATGTTTACCTATCCCCCCAGAGGCTGTGCAAACTACTTACTGTGCTGATCAACCAATACTTCACTGCAACATGTTGTCTGGAGGGAGTTGATTTTGGCCCGCCGAACACCGCCATTTATCATCCCCTGAAACTCAAGTGGCTGACAAGCCTGCCGGCCGCAGTCCTGACAATCATGCTATTGGTTGGCCGCTGACCGGGCTTTCCCCAAACAGGAAGTGGAATCAATGACTAAGCCAGCGTGACCTCATCGCGTTCCTATTTAGCAGCAGGCCTGGTAATGAACAACTGGGGAAGGCTTCCCACATAAGCGGTTTTCTGTTTTTTCCCAGAGACTGGGGTTATGACTCACACCCACAGTCACGGAGACAAACACACACTCTTTCTCTCTCGCCCTCTTTTTCTACCCCGCACATTTTCCCCCTTCCGGACTGCCAATAACAGCTCTTACCTTTAAATTCAATATGTGTTTGGCTCATAGCTGGAATTATAGAAGTAGAAAAAGTTTTTCCGCCCCTAACAATCACAGTTGGCCTAATATAATATCCAGCATGTCTTCTGTCTTCTCTCCAACACAAGTCAGACAGCTTAGGGTTTGGCATCGGTCTCTCTGACTGACTAGAGAAAACTGCCAGAGCTGTCTCTTGTTTTTCTCATGTGATTCTCTCTCTGTCTCTCTTCTGGCCTGGCCCTATCCAGCCCTGCAGTAATGCTTTGGTCACAGCCTGCTTTAATCATTGTCTACACTGGCCTCTGCCAGTTGCTAAACCTCAGGTCATTGACTGCAATGAAATGTGATCAACTACTAGGTTATTTAGAATGTTGAAAAGCACTCAGCCTCAGATTTGTGTTGGACTTCACTGTGTTTTCACGCCTGCTAAGGCTTTTGGTTGGCTCTTGTACCTAATCTTTATGTATTTATTTATTTAGTTATTTATGAGTTATGAGAAGGACGCTGTAGCCGTTAATGTTGTTTCTTTTCTCAAACCATTACCTCGTTCCTACATAACCGTTTAAGCAATCTCACCTTACACAGCCATGTATGATAATAGGAACCCAGTAGACGACAAGTGTTAACGCTAGCATAATGGTAGCATTTAAGATAAGCCCGTTGATCTTGATGCAGTGCAATAGAGAACAAGGTGTTCCATACAGCACTGCTTATTATCCTGCAGACCAGCAGATGTCAGTGTGATTTAAAGCAGAGTAGTCGGTGTAGTGTCAGCCAGACAACGTCAAGCACGGAGAGCGCTTAAAAAGGAAATAAGCACTTGGGTATGGACTGTGGAGAAGTCCTGATTCTGAATTGGTGGTGGTGGTGGAATGGAACTGTTTGTAGATTAGATTATATTTTAAGTGTTTTTGTGATCTACAGAAAATCCCTATTTTCTGCTCATGAAGGCAGTTCTTATTCAGTATAACGGGAGGGAATGACATAGAAATCTCTTTTAAACAAGCTTAGTAGGGAGAGTTTGTGCTCACGCAAGCAGTATAGATAGACCTATTGTAATGGAGGACTTGGTGGACTATATATTCTTAGGTTTTAATATTGCCTTAATGCAGTGTTTCCCAAACTCTGTCCTCTAGACCATCAGGGGTGCACTTTTAGTTTTTCTGCCCAAGCAGGATACAGCTGATTTAAATAATCAACGGATCATCAAGCTTTGATTATTTGAATCAGCTGTGTGGTGTTAGGGCAAAAACCAAAAACGTGCACCCCTTGGGGTCCCAAGGACCGCGTTTGGGAAACGCTGGCGTAAGGTGTTCGCTTCCAAGTGTTGAGCTACAGCTCTGTTATGATTAACTACTATGTATCGGTATGATAACGACTGTTTCTTTACAGCATTTCATACACCTATACATAGAGTATGGAGACTTTAGAGAAGGGAGTGAGTCTATATTTGTCACGTTTGTATTTCTTTGTTTGATGAGATACAGAAGCCAATTAATGTTTTTTTTCCCCTCCTTTTTTAAATTGATCTTTATTTAACCAGGCGACTCCCATTGAAATGGTAATCTCTTTTACAAGGGAGTCATATGTATTTTCCTATTGCAAACCAAAGCACCAAACTACTTATCAATTTACCATCCCCTCATTGAACGCCTGTGGTCATTGTATTTGTTTATATCCACCACCTCTCCCCCACACAGCAACTCATCCCCTACGTGGAGGACGACAGCTCCAAACACGATGAGCGCTTGGCCAGCCAGGCCCGCCCGGCAACAGAGGAGAGGAGAGAAATCCTGGAGGTTAACAAGGTGAGCTGCCCACTGGGGATTTATAGATATAAATGTACAGTACGCTGGGCTTTAGAGAGCACAGCCCTTTATATAAAAAGTAACCCAAATAGGGATTCCAGGAGGAGAGAGGCCAAAAGAGAGAGAGAACAGATGCTACAAAGAGAAAAAAAGATCTATGACAAAATATATTGTGAAGACTGTTGAAAAAACGTTTTTGGTAAAAACATATCATGCATTATTTGGTAGTGTTGCAGCTTTTATTAGCCCCTGGTCATTGTGTGTGTATGTATGTATGTGTGTGTGTGTGTGTGTTCTTCTGTGCATGCTTGCCTGTCTGAGTGTGCTGAATCATAATGGAGTTCACAGAAGTCACAGATGAGTATTGGTTATTTTTACGAGCTCTATCTCCCTCACTGCTCTTAAAGGTAACCACTACAGTAAAACATGGGCTGAACACTGAGCTTAACTAAACTTAGGTGCATGCCAAACAAATGGTGTATCCGCTGCATGCACACAAACCATAAGCATCAATATCAGCATTCTAGCTGACCCGTGTTGCTATGAAACATACAAAAGGAGAGTAGCCACGCACATCCAAACATAACAGGCCCAAGACACATTGAACACAGAGTAACTACGAACGTCCAAACGTAGCCTAGGAGCTGGACGAAAATATAGCAATGAAAATACTCATTTTAAATGTGGGAGCACTGAGCAAACGGTGAAGTGGACAATTGAACATTCACCATCTTAGCTGCTCATACCACAACGTTACTACCCGAAACAACAGGGCACATAGGAGACAAAAGAACGAGAAGTTAGGCTTCAATTGCATGTCTGCAGCAGCCATCCCCTCCACTTCACGCTGCTCCACTTGGAGCCCAAATTCCCAGCTGCATATTAAAGCTACGATGAGGAGAACATATTTTGGGGAGTTAAAGGGGTCACCTCATCAGGAGGGGAGTGATGTGGCAGAATGCGGAAAGCAGATGTTTAGGAGGCCCGGCTGCATCTGCTGCAGCGAACCGAGCCAGATAGATAGAGCCAGGTTAACATGTAACTGGATGGGATAAATGGGAAGATTTTAGTGTGAAGACATGCCACATATTGAACCAAATACCAGATTCCACAGGGCGAGAGAGAAAAGAGGGAGAAGAGAAGCTCCAGAGAAAGAGGAAAAATGGATGGATTACTGGACCGGACGGATAAAGGAGATTTTAGTGTGAAGACATATTGAGACAGGATTCCAGTCATTCCAGAGGAGGAGAGATGGAGGGAAAAGAGGGAACACTGAGAGGGAGAAAAAAAGAGCGAGAAGACAGATGACCGGATGAACCGATATGTAGACAAAGGGAAGATGTCCGAGGGAAGTTCTGCATATCGAGCCAGAGAAGATTCTCCAGTAGAAGAGAGAGAGAGAAAAAGAAGAGACACTTGAAGGAAAGAGAGAAGACCGATAGATGGAAGTCTACAACAGACAGATAGATAGATATGTAGACAGCTGGAACAATACTGGCTTCTAAAAGAGAGCAAAGACTGATGGAATTCCCCTAGAAGACAAATACAATGACATATACTGCACTGTAAATCAATGACAAACACAATATAAGATTGAGAAATAAGATTATAAAAGAAAATAGACTGATGTCGAACTGAATTGATAGATATATGTCCCCAGAAGGGAAAGTAAAAAGGGTATTTGACACCTGTATATAGTAATATCCCCATAGTACAAACAGATGTGAAGGCAAACAACTACAGCCTGGTCCCAGATCTGTTTATGCTGCCTTGACAACTCATATGGCCAAACAGATGTAGGACCAGGCTAGCCCTGTCGTTTGTCTTTTGCTCCAACCCAGCAGGAAAGGTAGGTAAAGAGTAGAGTATGCTAGGTTAAAGGAGGTTCACTGGAGGTGCTCCAAGAAAAATGACTCCTCCATGGTAATGTCTTGCTGCTTTATGGGCCGCTCTGTGTGTGAGTGATAGCCTGTTCTCGTTATCTGTCGATTTGGGTAATTGCTGTTTGTCGGAGGCGCGTTGACTGATGGTGATGCAATCTGTCGAGGGAGGGAGAGAAGAAGGGAGAGAGAGATGGTGTGCATGCAGCCGATAGTGTGTGCTTTGGTGTAAGTACGAGTGAAATATGTGTGTGTGAGTTCATTTGAGCATGTAACCTCTGTATGAGCAAGTATGGTGTTTGCATAAATGTTTAAGATGCATCAGCTATAATTTATTGCCACCTAATGGTCTGAGATTGCTCTGAGCTGCAGACCGATTGTGCATATCAATTTCCTTTTCCTCACTTTCTCCTCTGCTCTAACGAGAAACACAAACTCTGAAGCGCCCAAGTGACCCCAAATTAGAGCCTTAATGAATGCCTTCGCATTAGTGGTCACACACCAATTAATGGGAGGAAACAATGAATATGACAAACCGACAACCCGATTCCCTTTTATCGAATTGAAATTCCGAAGATGTTTTGCTGATAAGCATTTACGTCCCATCTGTGTCGCCTTTTACGTCCAAGAAGGACCCCTGACTGACTGTGTTTTCTGCAGAACGCATGATGATGATTCACTGGGCTCTCAAGAGTAATTGATAATCATTCCATCTGGGATATGAAGCTTCTGCATTGTCATCTCCCCATCACTCTTTCTCTTCCCTACTTCACCCTCCTTCCTTTCCTCCATCCTTCCTTCTCTTCTTACCCTCTTGGGTCCTAACTGATGACCAGCTCCTTCGGGAGTGTCACAGGCAGTACCTTCCCCGTGATACGGGAGGGGACCTGGGACCATCCCGAGTGCTTCTCCGTTGCAGCCCTGCCATCAACACTCGGCCAGCGTTTGATTTAATACCAGCCTAAGTGAGAATAAATTCCTGTCATAGCCCATTAAGGGGGCCTTGGAGAGATCTGGCCTGTTATTAATTCTCCACAGCTCCTCTCTTTCTCTCTCCGTCTCTCCTCTCTCTCCTCCCCCTCCCCTCATTCCCTCCCTCGCACACACTCCCTTGCTTTTTTAATATCCTGTTAATTACCGCGTCTGTCCTCTTTATTCAAATGAAAAAGTGAGAAATTAAAAGCAAAGGCAGTTTGTAATTTCAAATTGGGGAAGTGTGGGGGGGGGGGTGCCTCTCCAATGGCGGTGCAGTCGTGGATAATGAATTGCAGTGACATTGGCCGGTTAGCAGTGTTCTCTGAAGAGCCGGCCGGGGTCTGTGGAGGCCTAATGATAAACAAACAGAGACCCAGATGATAATGAGACTCACTCGGAGAGAGGGATACGGATGGCTTTATGTAGCGCTCGTTCTCTCATCCTCCCTCAACTACCCCCTCTTTCTCCCCCTCTGCCTTTTTCTCTCAACTCCTCTCTCTCTCCCCCCCCCACCCTCTCTCTCTCCCCCTCCCTCTCTCTCTCTCCCTCTCTCTCTCTCTCTCTCTCTCTCTCTCTCTCTCTCTCTCTCTCTCTCTCTCTCTCTCTCTCTCTCTCTCTCTCTCTCTCTCTCTCTCTCTCTCTCTCTCTCTCTCTCCCCCTCTCTCTCTCTATCCCCCCTCTCTCTCTCACTCTCTCTCTCTCTCTCTCCCCTCCCTCTCTCTCTCTCTCGCTCTCACTCTCTCTCTCTTGCCCCCCCTCTCTCTCCCCCCTCCCTCTCTCCCTACACACTCCAGCATTAGCAGGCTGTTCACAGGAGGCGCACAAACCTCCATGTTATTATCAGGCTCATATGTAGCCCATTAGACCAGTGTGTTGGCCAGGAGCTTTTTAATTGGTGAGCAGGAGGTCAGAGGGGAAATGCAGCACAACACATGTTGTTGGAAGATCAGGGGGCTGTTTTTGGAATGAGAACGTATTTCGAGTGAATTCTCTGATATATTTTCTAATTTGTTAAACCGTTTAAGGAATATGTAACCATTTAGACTAGAGTTTTTTTTTACTTTCAAAATGTTTTTTTAAATTCTCAAAATGGATTCGTTAACTACATCAAGGCAGGCTGAAAGTCTTACTGGCTTGAAAGAGGAAAGATTAGGTGTACAGCAGTATGTCTATTGTGACCATGGTGATGCCACCAGGTTGACGGGTTCGCTGTGAATCCCACCTGTTTAGAAATGGATCCCATGAACTTGAGATATGTTGGTGTGTAGGGCTGTTACGGTGACTGTACCACCACACCGGTGGTCACAAGTCATGACCGCAGTCAAATTCCACGTGACCGTTTAGTCAAGTTATCTAGTCTTTTCCAAGCTGCTTTTTTTGGTAACCTTTTATTTAACTAGGCAAGTCAGTTAAGAACACATTTTTATTTACCATGACGGCCTACTCTGGCCACGGCCAGTTTTGCACCACCCTATGGGACTCTCACGGCTGGTTGTGATACAGCCCAGGGTCGAACCAGGGTCTGTAGGGATGCCTCTAGCACTGAGATGCAGTGCCTTGCGCCACTCGGGAGCCCCCAAACACACTAATTAAACACTTAATTAGAGCCCATGAGTTCATGCTGCACAACATTTCTATAGGCAATGCAATTGCATGAGAAAACAGAGTTTTGATGGTCTCAATTAAAAAGTTGATTCCATCAGCTTTCTATAGGCTAGACCTACTATATTTATTTATCAACCTTCCTAACACTAAGCACATTGCTTGTCTTTACAACAGGAGTATAGCCTACCGGGCTGGCATGAAAATGACTTGAGGCTGTAATTGCTGCCATAGGTGCTTCAACAAAGTACTGAGTAAACCTGTTTTTTTGTCATTATGGGGTATAGTGAGGATTGTTGAGGGAAAAATGGTTTTAATCCATTTTAGAATAAGGCTGTAACAACAACGTAACAAAGTCAAGGGGTCCGAGTACTTTCCGAATGCACTGTATATTATTTAGAATATTTAAAGGCAATATTTAAATAAGAATAGTCTGATGGATGATACTATTAGCCTATCACTTGTGAATTATATATCATCACTTGTGAATACAGTAAGGCATGAAAGAGAGCATGCCTTTTGTTATTCACTTTAAAAAAATCATAGTTGCACACCCATGTAGCCCATAGGCCAACATATTTTGATAAGGTTTGTATCACTACTAAAGTGGCCAAATAACTTCTTAAAATGAAGCACATTAATCTGCTTTACAAGGGGTGTAGAGCCTAACTGGCATATATAAGCAACGCGTGAGCTTCATGTTTGGGGAAGATCATTGCAGTCACTTTTGATAATGGTGTTTCCCCACTAATTGCATTTTGGAACATTCGCGCTTATAGCCTACTGCCGTGAGCACATTGCTACGCGTATAATATGAAGAAATAGCCTAATAGTTTATCAACATTCCGATCTGTTAAATTCAGCCTCATTGCTTTTAAAAGTTTTTTTGATGCTAGTGGTTGTATTAATTTGGAATCTATTGCATCCCACAATTGTCCCAGACTATGTTTGGAATATTTATTTCTCACACAGAAGGACAAGTTGACCAGTAGAATAAGTCGACATAAACTAGTGCTTTTGCTGTTTGTTAGGCCTACTCATCTTGTTGGCTGATGAAAAGTACATTTGGACAGTTCTTCCAATATGTGCCTCTGAATTCAATAAGGATGCGCACAGTTGTGTCCCCGATGTGTCTCTTTATTTGTAGCCTGTGAGGACCTGAGATGCTGTGAGAAGGACCTGATCACGTGACGGGCATTGGCTAATAAGAATTACGTTTTTATGAGAGTGGGGAATTATAATTATTATATTCAGCCCAAGAGCACAACGGCCACTGACCAGGAGGCATTACAGCCACACAAATGCCACTGGGAAATTCGAGTCATTATCAAGTGCTTGTCAAATTGTGAGAGACTGATGAAGTGTGTGCAGACTGTGCAAATTAACAATGCAGAGCTTATACCTTTAAAATAAAATGAGAATTTCTAAGCAAATCTTTTCTGCTAAATTAACTAGTGTAGCCCACATCCATATGTCATAGCCAGATCAGGACTATGATCAGGGCTAACATAAAGATAACTCATGCTATTCTCATGCTATTCATAAAGATAAGTATGCTATTCTGTTCTTCTAAAATAGACCACATTTTCTTCATATCATGTTTCTTTATACCTGTCTAAAATAAATAATGGATTTATTGTGATGGTGTAGGCTATATTAAATGGATTTATTAGACTATTTAAAATGTAGATGTTCCAAAGGTCTGCATCAGTGGCTTGTAGGTTGTGTGTGGAAGCCAGGAGATGCTAAATGTGTTTATGTTAATTAACGGTCAATTTCCGTGAGACTGACAGTTATTTGCTTGACAATCACCGGCTGACAAAATTTCATGACCGCTTACAGCCCTATTGGAGTGAAGAGGAAATCAGGCCGACGACTGGAATCTGCTGCACCAACAAAACAAGTGACACTTAGCCTCTCTCCCCAAACACCAAACCTTGTTCTTGCTCCCCTCGTGTAAAAAGAGCTAAAATAACATCTCCAATCGGTGGAGACTTTAGTGGAATTACACCGCCTTTCATCTTCCCAGATATCTGCCTGCCTCATTTTCTCTCCACGGTTGCATATGAGATCTGGGCTGGACCCATATGCTCTAATCCCCTGACAGCTGAGGCAGAGATGAAAGAGCCCGGCTCGTTGGCCCTGAGATAGAGAGGGAGGCATCACCGAGCAAATGCAGTCTAAAGCCCCCTATACCTCACACTACACCCGAGTTCTCCAAGCTAACCTTCTCTACTGCACCCTTTCTCTCTAAACTACCCCTCCACCATTACACCCTATACACTCTCTCTCCAAGTTAACCATCCTCACTCTCCATGCTGCCCCTCCACTACACCCAACACCCTCTCTCTCCAAGTTACCCCTCCAAAACACCTTTACACTTTCTCTTTACAAGCTACCCCACCACCTCCCACCCTCTCACTCACTCTCTCCAAGTTAACCCTTCACTACCTGCTCACCCTTCAAGATACCCTTCCACTATGGACATCATCTCACTCCTTGCAATCCAAACCCATTGTCCGACACACTGTCCTATTCATTCACACTCTTTGACTGTATGGCACCTGGCTCAGACAAATATTGATGGTCCGTAACGTTAGCACAAAGAAAACTGTACAGATATATCTTCTTTTGCTACTCCGACTCTGCCGTAAGAGAGTTACTCCAGATGGGCAAATGTATCTCCTTTAAGCATATAGCGTCCCCACTGAGTTCTGAAAACTATGAACTCTCTCTGCTCTTCTCCCAATATCATCTGAAGAGATTATAGGGAAAACTATTCAGTTATTGAGTTTATCAAAATTCCATGAGATTGCATGATAATCCTGATGATTTGAAGGCATCATTACAAGTCTTCCATTCCCTCACCTCGTCTGCTTCCTCATGTCTCCATTGTCTCTTTTATCTATACTGAACAAAAATATAAAAGCAACATGTAAAGTGTTGGTCCCATGTGTCATGAGCTGAAATAAAAGATCCCAGAAATGTTCCATATGCACAAAAAGCTTCTTTCTCTCAAATGTGCACAAATTTGTTTACATCCGTGTTAGTGAGAAATTCTCCTTTGCCAAGATAATTCATCCACCTGACGGGTGTGGCATATCAAGAAGTTGATTAAACAGCATGGTCATTACACAGGTGCACCTGGTACTGGGGACAATAAAAGGCCACTCTAAAATGTGCAGTTTTGTCACACAACACAATGTCATAGATGTCTCAAGTTTTGAGGGAGCGTGCAATTGGCATGCTGACAGCCGGAATGTCCACCAGAGCTGTTGGCAAAGAATTTGTTAATTTCTCTACCATAAGCCGCCTCAAACTTAATTTTAGAGAATTTGGCAGTACGTCCAACTGGCCTCACAATCACAGACCATGTGTAACCACGCTAGCCCAGGTCCTCCACATCTGGCTTCTTCACCTGCGGGATCATCTGAGACTAGCTACCTGGGCAGCTGATGAAACTGAGTCTTTCTGTCTGTAATAAAGCCCTTTTGTGGGGAAAACGAATGCTGATTGGCTGAGCCTGGCTCCCCAGTGGTTCCCACTGTCGTGACTTGACTTAAACATTAATCTGAAGACTGTTATTTATCTAATTACCTAACTATGTTTAATTATTACCCAATTCAATGAATCATGTAACAATTAACTCATTAGGATCTGGGGCACCATGAGAGAGTTTCTTTAAAGAGTTAGCATCTCCCGAATTAAATTAAAGGTCTTCACCTATCACATCCATAAACAGTCAACTTATTAATCAGAACCTCATATCATATCCTCATTCTTAACTGTCATAACCTCCTTGCATCTGAAAAAAAACAGCCTTACTTATGATTCAGTACTACACAAATTGTTTTACTTATTTATTTACTAGCTAATTAAATTGGAACACACACACTTGCATTTGTTATTGACAGGGGACTTAATATGCTGAAAACAGGTCCCTAGAGAAATGACAACAACATGGCTGCTTATTAAATAAGAGACAGAGAGGGAGAGAGAGGGACAGAGACACTTAATATTGGTACATTCAGATTTTTTTACTGCACGCTTGTAAGGCTCTGATTGTCTGAAATGGTTCCGACAAGTCTTCTACGGTTGTCCTTCTCTGTAGTTGTCCGGTATCTGGTGACTTGTCGTGTAGTCCTGAACAGAACTACACAGGTGACTTTCCTTCCATTCACTCTTGAAGATGCTTCTTTGAAGATAGGCTAGCCAGCCGTTTTGATGGTTTGAGTAGAGTAACAGGATGGTCCTACTTAAATTAGCTTTCGAAGATACTTTACTTAGGACAGCTAATCAGCCATACCAGTGATTGTCCGGGAGGTGAGTTTCTCATCTCTACCTCGTGTTTAGATTCAAAGCTCAAACCACTTTAAACGTGCAGCTGCAGCTGCAGCTTCACTTCTTTCTAGTCTGATAAGTTAATTTCTTAACCCATCATTTATTCAGTTTGTTCGAAAGGGGCGGTTCCGTCAGGCTGACACGCTCTCTGACCTCACTTCGGGGTGGTGACTACTCACGGTGCAAAGTTATGTAAAACAATTATCTTTTATAGCTCCTCAAATTACATCCCTCACTTATCAAAAACACTCATCATTTTTCAAATTGCATTCACAACACATAGTATGTAGCGGGTATACATTCCAAGTTACAGTATTCTCTTTATAACATTTTTATTGACATGATAAAATCAGAAACAAAATGATATTAGTGTTTTATAGATCGCCTCTGGTCATTCCCCATGGTCAATATTAGAAATATTGTTCCAGTATTTGCTTTTGAACGTGTTAAGAGTTTCGTCGGGAAAAGTCTATTTGCAACAAAGAACATTCCTTTTGGGGAATCTTGGGGAGGGAGACCTGAATCTTTTCCCCTTGATTTATAACAGGATGTGAGTTATTAATCCTCACAAGTTCTTCCCCCCCCCCCCTGTGGGTGAGAGGGGGTCTGATTGAAGTTATTCATTGCAAACCTGATCTATTTGATCCTCGTGGACAGTCATGTGAAATCCATAGATTAGTGTCTAATGAGTTTATTTCAATTGACTGATTTCCTTCCATGAACTGTCATTGAATAAAATTGTTGAATGTTGTGTTTATTTTTGTTCAGTATACTTTCTAAACTGCCTGGTCACTGTGCAGAAGCTTTTATTTCAGGGAACTTGTTGTGAACCCACAACTTTGGGGTTACACCTAGTTTCCTAGCACAATTCTCCAACCAATTGCGACCTCTGAACCCTACATACAAACTAATCACCTCAAAGACCCCAATTGCAACAGGGCATGTTTCTTTTTGTGCTTCTAATTTAATTCTTGCTTATCAATTCCCATGTCACCACGCCCCCATGCCAAAGCCAACATTACCCTCATCAGCATAATCTAGCTTTAAATACTAAACGGCGCTTTCAAGATGGGATGAACTTTTCAACTCTGGGATTACACATTTACTGTACTGAAAATGTGTGCCTCCTTGACTGTAAAGCAACTTACATGCGAGAGTGGTGTTAAAGCTAATGTTTAGTGTTTGCCAAAGGACGCATTCATCGTCCAAGTGCTTAGGTCAGACGAAATAGGCCTACTCACCTCTTATGTGGTGCACATGTTATCCAGCACAAAACGGTTCTACAATGAATATTGAATACATTGAACACCTTCCTAATATTGAGTTGCACCCCCCCTCCCCCCTCCCCCATAGAACAACCTACATTTTTCGGGGGATAAAGTGTGGATAAAGTGTGTCTAAAGCGATCATGTTGAATCCAATGCTTCCCACAGTTGTGTCAAGTTCACTGGATGTCCTTTGGGATACACGCAGGAAACATTTGAGCGTGAAAAACTCAGCAGTTCTGCAGTTCTTGACACAAACCGGTGTGCCTGTCACCTCGTTCAAAGGCACTTAAAAATATTTTGTTTTGCCCATTCACGCTCTGAATGGCACACATACACAATCCATGTCTCAATTGCCTCAAGGCTTAAAAATCCTTATTTAACCTGTCTCCTCACCTTCATCTACACTTATTGAAGTTGATTTAGCAATTAACATCAATAACGGATCATAGCTTTCACCTGGATTCACCTGATCAGTCTATGTCATGGAAAGAGTTCTTAATGTTTTGTATACTCATTGTTTGGCCCAACCATTGGTTTTAAAGAGAGGGTGTGAAATGGCAGTTTAGCCTCTGTGCCCCTTTATATATAATCACTGTGAACAAAATCCCAAAGCAGAGCCCAATCAACTCCGTTACCTGGCAGCAAGTCAAGTGCTGAAGAGGGCTGGGCAGGGAGAAGATGAAAAAAAAAAGCACCAGCACTACTTGTAAAGCAGCAGAATCAATGGGAACTGTTCTGCAACAGTTGGCTGCACTGCAAGCTTTCCAGCTCAGTGCTGAGGACATATTGAAAGGCGGGGTGTATGCAGAGGATGACAACATGTCTATTGTATTTCTGCCAGTGAGCGGTAGAAGGCTTTATCTCCCTCACCAAACTTTGGGCCTTTGTTCTCCTGGGAGGCCCATGTCAACTAGTTGGGCAGTTAAATTCTCCCTTTAAAAAAGCCATAAAGTTTATAAAGTCAATTAAGGCTATTAAAGCAATGTCAGACAAATTAAGGTTGCTTCGCCGAGCTCCCCAAAGGCCGCTGTCAACTGCAAAGCCCACTTAGCATCAGAAGGCTCCTCAAGCAGGTCGCAGTGCTGGCTTATCTCCTCAGTTCAGTTTGCACTGTGCTTTCTGAGGAGGGAACTTGCCCGGTACCCAACCAGAAAAATAGGCTTCTACAAAACAATCCACCAGCCACTATGGAGGCACTAGATAGTCTGCACTCGTCATATAACATAGTATAAAGATATGCTACATGATGCATGCCATTGAGAGAGTGCCTTTTCTTGACCAACCCCTCTCTTGACGATGGCATGCCCACCATAACAGAACACCAAATACAGTGCATTCGGGAAGTATTCAGACCCCTTCCACTTTTCCACATTTTGTTACATTGCAATCTTATTCCGAAATGGATTAAATACAAAATGTTCCTCATCAATCTACACAAAATACCCCACAATGACAAAGCAAAAACAGTTTTTTTGAAATGTTGGCACATTTATAAAAAATAAAACAAATACTTTATGTACATAAATATTCAGACCCTTAGCTATGAAACTTGAAATTAAGCTCAGGTGCATCCTGTTTCCATTGATCATCCTTGAGATATTTCTACAACTTGATTGGAATCTACCTGTGGTAAATTCAATTGATTGAACATGATTTGGAAAGGCACACACAGTTGACAGTGCATGCCAGAGTAAAAACCATGCCATGAAGTCGAAGGAATTGTCTGTAGAGCTCCGAAACAGGATTGTGTCGAGGCACAGATCTGGGGAAGGGTACCAAAAAATGTCTGCAGCATTGAAGGTCCCCAAGAACACAGTGGCCTCCATCATTCTTAAATGGAAGAAGTTTGGAATCACCAAGAATCTTTCTTGAGCTGGCCGCCCGGCCATACTGAGTAGAGAAGAACAAGAACCCGGTGGTCACTCTGACAGAGCTCCAGAGTTCCGCTGTGGAGATGGGAGAACCTTCCAGAAGGACAACCATCTCTGCAGCTCACCACCGATCAGGCCTTTATGGTAGAGGGGCCATACGGAGGCCACTCTTCAGTAAAATGCACATGACTGCCCGCTTTGGAGTTTGCCAAAAGGCACCTAAAGAAACAAGATTCTCTGGTCTGATGAAACCAAGATTGAACTCTTTTAGCCTGAATGCCAAGAGTCACGTCTGGAGGAAACCTGGTACCATCCCTATGGTGAATCATGGTGGTGACAGCATCATGCTCTGGGGATGTTTTTCAGCGGCAGGGACTGGATGACTAGTCGGGATCGAGGGAAAGATGAATGGAGCAAAGTACAGAGAGATCCTTGCTCCAGAGCAGGACCTCAGACTGGGGCGAAGGTTCACCTTCCAACAGTACAATGACCCTAAGCACACAGCCAAGACAACGCAGGAGTGGCTTCGGAACAAGTCTCTGAATGTGCTTGAGGGGCCCAGCCAGAGCACAGACTTGAACCTGATCAAATATCTCTGGAGAGACCTGAATATAGCTGTGCAGCAATGCTCCCCATTCAACCTGACAGAGCTTGAGAGGATCTGCAGAGAAGAATGGGTGAAACTCCCCAAATACAGGTGTGCCAAGCTTGTAATGTCTTTCTCAAGAATACTCAAGGCTGTAATTGCTGTCAAAGGTGCTTCAAGAAAGTACTGAGTAAAGGGTCTGAATACTTTTGTAAATGTGATTATTATTTTAATTTTTAATTAAATTTGAGAAAAAAAGTCTAATCTTGTTTTTGCTTTGTATATGTTATTGTGTGTAGATCCATGAGGGGGAAAAAACATTTTATTACATTTTAGTAATGTAACAAAATGTGTAAAAAGTAAAGTGGTCTGAATAGTTTCCAAATGCACTCAAGATTGTGAGTTTGGGGAAGTGAGAGCATTTGAATGTCTTTTGGACAATGGACATGGCCCACTCAGTCATGACACTCCAAATCTTTATCTTCATTATGGACAGACCATTCTCTTCTCACGAAGACAAGTTTCAGAACCGACAACTCCTCGGCTGCCAATGACAGCGAGGTGGCACCGATAGATTATGGAGAAGAGTGCTATCGCAGCAATACGAGTTCTTTCTCTTCTCCTTTTCTCTCCTCCTCTCAATCTGCCTAATCCCCTCGCCTCACTCACTTACACTTGTAATTCCCAGCCAGATCCACCGGAGTGAAAGCAGCGACAGGGCGGATAAGCCGAACGGAATCCTGAGTGAAGGCACATTTTTTTGCACGACTTGCTATTTTCGACTTTGCCTGGCAACTTTAAATCACGGTGAAGCCGTTCGCCAGTTATCGTCAAAATCCGCTCAATGAAAAAGCAACCGGGCTCCGGAAACGATTGTTGATGGAATGTCAAAAAGGATGAAAAGGAGTAATCTCTCATCTATTTATATCATATCAAGATTAGTTTTGTTTGGTCTAATTAATCAAAATCCTGAATGTTTCTAATGGGGCAAAATAATAAATGAACACACGTCAATTGTGTAAGATAATAGACTGTCTGCTGTTTGTACTTTCGGGACTATATCAGACTGTTTGAAAATAATAGAAATTACAGTGTGAGGGTGGCTGAGATGTTCCCTCCAAATGTGATAGGGTTTGCTCTTAGCACGTCGTCACTCAGCCAAGAGAGAAATATTTGAATAAAACAGAATTTTAATAATAAGAGGTTTTTGATCTAAAATTCTGTCTCTCGCCCCATTATTGAGGACGGCTCCTTTTTATCTAATTTTGAGATGAGGGTTGAAGAGAATCAGATGAAGGGAGTGGAGAGAGCGAGAGAAGCAAAAGTGTGAGAGAGAGAGAAAGAGTCCAGCCCCAACGCTTCCGGCTCAACGTTCACTCAGTTCACACCCAGGTGTTCTGTATGATAAACCATCACCACTCAGATATCAAAGTTCTCTCACATCCAATTGTTCTCCTTTAAAGACGCGACTAATGACAAAGTTATTCTGTTCAAAGTCTCCTCCTGTAAATCTAACCGCCCTTCAGATATGCATAACCACTTTGTCTAATCTTTGCTATTTTAACACACTGATTTGACTTGAGAGGAAACCCTTTAAAGTCAGACTAAGAAAGGCGAAGATGACTGAAGCTGTCAAGATAAAACTTCTGGGGTATTAATGAGTCATTGGTATCATATTGAATTGCTCGTCTTCTATCACTAAGTGGCCCGAAACTATAGTGCTGTCTTCTAGATGATTTGAAAGGACAAAGAGAACGTACATAGGAAAGGAGATATGCTGACATGAGGATTGCCGATGCCCTGGAGCACTCCAACATCTGCCTGGGCAAAACTGCCTCTGTCCTGCCCAGGTGTGCCATGAAAGCACCTGAGAGAGAAAGGCAGGATCTCCTCAGTGGTTGACTGGCCATATCAAATGAAGCTTTATTTGTACAGCACATTTCAGACATGGAATGCAAGTCAATGTACTTTTAAAAAAAACAATGAAAATAAAAGCTGAAATATTTACTACACAACAAACACAAGATAAAAAACTAAAGAATGACAAAAACTGAATGACTAAAAAGCAACCTGAGGAAAAGCTAAGCTAAAAAGTTGTTTTAAGATCTCTTTCCATAGTTTTGACACCCCTCAGGTTCTCTGGCAGGCTATTCCAGAGTCTGGGAGCATAATAAACCATGACTCTTGGTCCTGGGCTTTGGGATAGTTAAAAGGCCAGTGCCAGAGAACCTGAGGGACCTACTGGGTACATAACTTAAAAGCATGTCCGACATGTATTGGGGTGCACAGTCGTAAATTGATTTAAAAACCAATAGAATAATCTTAAAATTAATTCTAAAACTAACAGGGAGCCAATGCAGAGACCTTAAATCCGGTGTAATGCGTGTTCGCCGTCTGGTCTTGGTCAGTACCCGTGCTGCAGCATTCTGTATGCTTTGCTGTTGACCAATGGCTTTCGTGGGTAAACCAGACCGAAGACCATTACAGTATTCAAGGCTGCTTGTAATAAAAGCATGGATGAGTCTCTATCAGCCTGAGAGAGAAACGGCCGCACCGTGGCAATGTTCCTCAGGTGGTAAAAAGCTATTTTGGTCACATTCCTAATGTGTGATTTGAAATTTAGCTCAGAATCTAAAACAAAACCTAGGTTTTTTAACTGGTATTTTATCTTTATTGTCTGTGAATTCAAATGTGCGGCCATATTCTCTCTCTGTGCTTTGGCTCCAACAATAAGTACCTCGGTCTTGTCTTGATTTAGCTGGAGGAAGTTGTGAGCCATCCAAGTATATAAATCACTATTACAGTTTAATAATTTATCAGTGGAGCTAAACTACTCTGGTACCTTGTCACGTTCACCTCACACCCTGAAAATGCTTTCATCTCCCAACTGAAACCTGCATGCACGTACACTCGGATGCACACACACACACCTCTGTCAGTCCACTGTAGTGTACTGTATTAAGCTGTGTCTATGCTCAGGTAGCCATCGTTTTCCCCACAAACCTGCTTATTGTCTGCGGGAGGCCTCTATAGACGGCAGCTCAAACCCCAATTCTTTGTTTACTTTCATGATTTGTTGAACAGCCTACCTGCTATGCCCTACACAATGTCAGACCGTGTCAAAAGGAACAAACGTGGACGAAAACGGTCTTGAGTGGCAGGCGAGGAAATGAGAGAGTGCATCCTCATGATCCCTGAAGAGAAAGAGTGAGTGAGGGAGGGAGGGAGTCGGACCCTTCAGCGGCATGCAGGCTAAGCTTGTCAGAGGTGCGGAAGGCGAAGCAGTTCTCTCAGGTTTGGCCGACCAGTCAGAACTGTCAGAGCCATCACCTTCCATCAGCAGTGGGATCGTTCATAGACCTGCAGCTCTGAAATATGAGTGTTAAAAACACATTCCACTGTCTTCTCTTCTGTTTCTCTCCCAACGGTATTGAAATGTTACGCCACAAGCATTTCGCTACACCCGCAACAACATCTGCTAAATATGTGTGTGTGACCAATACGATTGGATTTGAAGGTTGGAGTAGCAGTTAATTCATTCATCTGAGTTTTTTTATTTTTAAGAAGGATTTCAGATTTGTTTGTTGGTATTTGTTATCTCAGAAAAAAATCCATATATATATATATATATATATATATATATATATATGTACAGTATATATAGGGATCACTGCACGTTTGTGACATTTCATTGTGTGCAACAGTACTTATGTATGACTCAACAGTATATCAGAGGCTGAACTGAAATTCCAAAGATTGGCTGAGAGATCTCTCAACTCACGAATAGAAAGATAAAGGACGTCTTTATTTAAAGAGTCGCTGGTGGGGTTCATGAGGTGCATCCTGTATAGTACAGTACACGCTCCTCCCTTCCGGTGACTCAAAATGAAACCCTGGTGGCAAAAGAGAGAGAAGAACCCCCCTAGACACACAATGGAACTGTTCCAAATGTTCCAATCCGGAATATCTTCAAGGACAATCAGCTAAATAGTTTACATTAAGAGGGGCTGTGTGAAATCGATTGCTGAAGGTGTTATCTGCGCTCGCAAAAATGGCTGGTAATTAGTCACGGCTAAAGGAGCATTAGTGAGAGAGCAAGATGGATTTAATCTTTAATACATTTTCTCTGCACTGCAGATACAGTAGCCTCATGAGTGTCTGTCTCTCCCTCTACATGCTATATTCAGCTAGCTAGTCAGACCACTATCTTAAGGCATACCTAGCTACCTAACTTCTCCAACACTGGTGCTTGGCCTGGGCCTGACTGAAGTCCTATAAGGACACTGTTAGCAGGTATTGCTTTTGGAGCAGCTTAAGCTCTGCCATTATTTGTTTGTGCATAAACCTCAGCAATAAGGCACTTGTGTAAACTGCAGCTGTTGACTTTGAGTTTGGACTTGTGTGTTCAAAGGTAATCTGCAGGCAAACTGGCTGTGAGTGGCCGATTCTGTCCAGATGTGTGTGTGTTTAGAGATTAAACTACTGCAGGGATTGATAATGTCAGCCAATCAGCTCTGCTTGTTCAAAAACAAAAGGAAAATCCTCACATGGAAAAACTACTGTGTTCTTTCAGTTGAGGCTCTTGAACCTAATGCCCCTTTCAAAGCTTTTCAAAGGCATCTTATCAACCAACCACCACTGTTTAAATACTTGTATGTCTACGGCTTGTTTGATGGGCTCTGACAATGTGATTTCATGTGCTTTATTACAGAAGCTCAAACAGAAGAACCAACAGCTGAAGCAGATAATGGACCAGCTCAGAAACCTCATCTGGGAGATAAACTCCATGCTGGCTGTTAGGAGTTGAACGGCAAACACGGCGACACAGAGAGAGAGACACACAGGCGCAGGCGCACACACACACACACACACACACACACACACACACACACACACACACACACACACACACACACACACACACACACACACACACACACACACACACACACACACACACACACACACACACACACACACACACACACACACACACACACACTGGAAGACATGGTTGTTAACTGGATATCTGACAGGGTCCCTCTGAGGCTGATGCTGACGCTGCACTTTAGAAATGCAGGCTTTTGCAATATACCACCCTCAGTCCCAGAAAAAGAGGGCGAAGAAAGCAAAGAAGAACGAAGAGAAGTTGTGCGATGGAGAAATGCTGATATACACTCACCGTACAGTTTATTAGATACACCCATTTAGTAACACGTCGGACCCTCCTTTGCCTCCAGAACAGCCTGAATTCTTTGGCGTATTCTACAAGTTGTCTGGAAACGTTCCACAGGGATGTTGGTACATGCTGACGCGATGGCATCATGCAGTTGCTGCTGATTGAATGGCAGTACATTCATTGTACATAATAAACTGTCCGATGAGTGTACCGTAATTTCCGGACTATAAGCCGCTACTTTATTCCCATGCTTTGAACCTCGCGGTTTATACAATGACGCGGCTAATTTATGGATTTTTCCCGCTTTCACAAGATTCATGCCGCCAAAAAACTAAGCACCGTCACATAATGTGACGTAAATCGAGCGCGCTCAAACTTCCCATCATTCTGATTACGGTAGTAATTTTGTCATCCTCATCATGGCAAAGACACGGAGAAATGCATATGATGCAGCTTTCAAGTTGAAGGCGATCGATCTGGCTGTTGGAAAAGGAAATAGAGCTGCTGCACGGGAGCTTGGCCTTAATGATTCGATGATAAGACGTTGGAAACAGCAGTGTGAGGAACTGACTCAGTGCAAAAAGACAACAGCTTTCAGAGGGAAGAAAAGCAGATGGCCCAAAGTATTTGCAGCCACTCGACATCAGTGTAAATCGTGCATTTAAGGTGGCGCTCCGTGTTCAGTGGGAGGCTTGGATGACAATGCGAAGAGCAACTTATGGTCAAGTCTGCCAGTAGGTCCTGACAGCGTGGAGCATTGTCAAAAAATCCACTATCATCAATGGGTTTCGAAAGGCTGGACTGCTGCGTGTTGAAGGGGCAGCATGAGCTCAGTGGGGTATTTGCCTCCGGATGAAAGTGACGAGAGCGACAATGAAAACGATCCAACATCGGATGAAGCAATTCTGAGGCTATTCAACTCCGACACCGTACTGACATGTGCGGCTTATTTATGTACAAAATACATATTTTTTAATAATTCAGTGGGTGCGGTTTATATTCAGGTGCGCTTAATAGTCCAGCAATTACAGTAGTTGTCGCTTACAATATGGTTATTAAGAGGACTTTCAGAGTTATAGTTTATTTAATATACTAAGATATTTGACAAATACTACATTTACCCATTTAGAGTGGTTTTGAAGTTCGATTTCCTTCAAGATGTGTTTGTACATTCCTAAACCATTTTAACTCAAATGATATACATGATGACATGTCTGTGGTGAAGAAGAGCACAGATCTGTGCAAAAATACCATTAAAAAAAATCATAAGGCACATTGCTGAAAAAAAGTTTTAAATTAAATCACTGCTAGCTAGATTGAGGTCTCCAGTCCCCCCCCCCCCCACATAGATCTGTTCTCTTTTGCACCATGAACATGGTACAGTGTAGTGAAACGAAAGAGTTTTGTGCTTCTGCTTTTCATGTGTGGTTGGCTGCTTGATGTTGACGTGTCAATGCAGTATCTTCTGGACTTTATGATTATCACAATGTCTGGTTAACTTTAGGAATTCTATGGCACTATAAATCCTGCTGTGATTTAGACCAACACTGTTTCTTTCTGTTCTATTTTCATATCTGTGGGGCTCACTGCTCACGAGAACAGCCAGATCAAGTAGGGACGTCCGTGGTCTTTGTGGTCTTTTTGGATTGTCCCCAGGCTTGAAACACTTTTTAAAATTACAGGCAGAAACAGTGACAGCCCAGCCAATAAGAGACATAAGCAGCTGATTAGGGCCCCGTGGTTGCTAGGGGCCCCCGACCCTTGGATTGAATGCCAGTGTTATGATACTGATGATTTGACGGGACAGATGGTTTGTTTACAAAGCTGATGGTTTCGACGGTTGTGGCTAGATGGAATAGGTGAAGCTCCGCCTCAAAGGCAGAACTAACTTGACTGGTTGGATGAAAGCTCAGGGGGTGGAGTTTTCAGGGGGTAAATCCTGTTACCATTTCAAATACCGATTGAGACTTTTGTTTTCCAACCTTACCTAAAGTTCTTAACTAATGATATTTCTAATCTATTGACTTAAAGCGGTTCAGTCAGACACTTAAATACGTGAAAATACCAGAGCAGTGGATTGGGCAATGGGGTAGGGACCAGAAGGTCATAGGTTTGAATCTTTCCAATCAATGGCCTTTTCTCAAAGATTTTTTGTTGCCTTTCCCTAGTAGGGAATTCTCACCCTCAACACCCAAACCATGTTTCAACTCTTGCTAGTGGGGGTTGGAGAATATTCTCTAATGTTTTCAATTGGGATTTCAATTTGATGGGTGAATCTCATTTGTTGCTCTCCGATTCCTATCTCCTTGCCTCCTCAAAATGCACTAGAGGAGAATATACCAGTGCAGGAACTGCAGATATTCAAGGAAATACAATGAGATTCATGCCGACCCGTTCCCAAAATATTGTTGTTCAAGTTAATATCACAAACATACCAAATCCAAAATATAAAACGTATAATCAAGGAGATTTGATGAGCCAAAGAAATGAATAATCCAGTGTGCTAGTGCATGCTACATCAGGGATGTGGCTTTGATTCCTATAAGAGACGCATAAATGCAAGGGCATAGCCAAAGGTTGACCACACAAATTAACCATGAATAGGCAAGGAGATCACAATTCAAAGGTTCAGGAGGTAAGTTTCAGGCAAAATAAAGGCTTTTAATTATTAACAGTAATGACAAACTCCATGTCGGAGAGCTCTCAGTACAGACCAGGTGCTGCCTATTTAAACCATAATTAGGACAGGTACCCTGAAGAGCTTAACAGGGAATAGAAACCGTAAAAAACATGACAAAAACTCGTCAGGAATGTGGGGTAGGTAGCCTAGGTAGTCTTCTTACAGTCACAATAAACCAGTCACATTTTTTAGAATGCTGTCTGGACTAACTTGCCTAGCAATCTAAACATTATGGCCAAATGACCAACCAGGTAAGAAGGGAACGTGCCCAGGAGCCTTGACCTCCAGGAGGCCTCCATTGATTTTGTTAGTCACACAGATGGCATAAGTCATGGCAAAATGTATAGAATTGCAGGAAATTGGCTTGTAAAACAGCAAACCTTTCTATCAAACCCATGGCAAAACTGCACATTTTCTCTCCACCGCCAAGAGGGCTGCACTAAAAAGTTGCCAGCAAGGTTGTTTTGTTTTGCCCATAAGGCTAGGGACGGCCCTGGGCGGAAAGGAGGAGACTGGAGCCGACAACAGAGAAAGGGCATGCCGCGGGCTATCAGGTCTCGGATATTTATATCAATATCAGCTTCAGATACGATTCCGATAAATCATTTAGAAGCTGGTTTGGGTCCTATCCAAGTTGTGTTATGAGGTTATTGTCCACAGGGAGATGGTAGAGGACATAGGATGCATCCCAAATGGCACCCTGTTCCCGATATAGTGCACTACTTTTGACCAGAGCCTATGGGTCTTCGGTCAAAAACAGTGCATTATGTAGGGAATATGGTGCCATTTGGGATGCGCACATAGCGAGAAAAGGAAAGATGCTCTTCCACAAAGTAAAAATCAATCGCTGGATAGTGGATCATAATTTCTCTTCAATGGTATAATTCCAACCTGGTTATGGTTGAGGACAATGGTGAAGGACTATCATTGTATGGTACACAAGGAATACATTCTCATTCGATTGAAAGTACAGTATATTGATTTGTCTGTTTATTGTAATAATGGGATTCCTTGTTTCTGCACCATTCAAAACAAATCATTTGCCGACATTACTATGCTTATGTTAAACAGCAGGATACACCTTGCATTAAAGCAAATGAAGACACTCACGCATCTATGATCAAATGTATTTTTTTTATATATAAATCATTCTTACAAAATCTTCATTTTTCTATTTCATTTATTACCCCTATAAAATTAATTTGTTAATTACAAGGTAGGAGGGAGGAAGGCATCAGGACAGCTGGAAATTAAGTCATTAAAAATAGCTCGTCTGTGATACAGTTAAGTACTGATAAATAATTCCATAGAAAAAGTGGTCATGCAGGCGCGTTGTTGGTCGTCAACACAGTTTGGTATCCAACAGAGAACAGAGGTGTCGTGGACGAAACAAAGTGGTGATGAAACTCCAGTGTATGTCGAGATTAACGAGACCCTTGTATGGTGCTCCTCTTCTGACTAATGGTCAAAATGGCAGTGTGTGTGTTATCATGAGCTCACAAACCAACATTTATTTTCATTTTTTAAAGGCACAATCAAGGACAGTAACCATCCTGCACATCCAACCAACCACACTGATAGAGGCCATGCATTGCTAAACCATTAGAATGTCTGGTATCTTATGGTATTATGGAAGGATATGTTTAACTGAGACAATCTACTGTTGTATTACAAGGTCATATGTCTATTTCATTCAACATGACCATTTTGAGTAGACTATATTTGTACCAGATATGGTCCGAGAGTTGCCAGTTTCCCCAGAAGCATCAATGAGTATGCAGACGTGGACAGTGACAAACATTACAGTGAATCTGAGAAGACATATTACAGCAACAATAGAAAATGCGTGATCGGTTACATGAGACCCAGCTGCATATTGCAATACAGTTCACAGAATCTAAATGCTCACAGCAACTCAAATTCTAGATGAGTTGGTGTCATCTCATCTCCTTGGTGATTCTGAATTCAATTACATGGAAACTTTATTTCTATAATGGTTGCAATTGCTCTACACAGGGATGTTTTTATTCAGTGGAAATTAAAAAATATATATTGACAACAATGTGGGAAAAAAAAGAAATGTACAACTTACAAAATCAGAATCTTTTTGCTCATCAACTGTTCCCTCAGCCAAGAAATCCTGTTATTTCCCCCTGTCTATTTCATACTATACACGGTCTGGTTTTGTTCACATATGAAAATAAATATACATGTTTATGTACAGAAATGAGTTAAGATCTTCTGAAATGTCTCTGGTTTCACCTATGAAGTCAATGTGCAAGGCTGGGGACTTTCTCTTTTGAGATGATAACAAGTTCAGACAATCCTAAGAAGACTTGACATGAATTCAAACAAAGATGGTTTACTGAACTTCAAACGGGGACCAACGCCTTTCATTATCATTGAGATGCATGTCTAGTGCCAAGAGATCCAAGTCAGCACCAAATACAATGTAAATCTCTCTTGGCCAATATCAAATCATACAAGTTCATTCCAAACTCCTTCTCCCAGAGTACATTTCCTGAAAGAAAATACAAACATATGCAAAAATGTAGTGAAAAAATTATATGCTGACAATATACCAGCTACTAAATCTAATCTGTACTGTAGTATTACATGTTGATGATGATAATATCATATATGACATTGTGAGAATGGCAAGAGTAGATAGCCCAGGCCCACCGATGACAACATCAGCTCATTGGCCATGTATAAACCTAGTGGACACTGACCTTCATTGATTGTATCCCGATATGAAAACAAAATCAAATGTGAAGGAGTCTATAACGACCTCAATAAGAAATGACAGATACACAACGGGGGGGTTGAGCTTTGGCTCACAGCTGACACACTATTGTCCGGTTTCCCTGAGCCAGATCCAGCATAGTCCTGAACTAACATGGAACATCATTGAGAAAATGTTTTTTTGTTTTTTTGTGCCCAGGACTAGGTTTAATCTGTGTCTGGGAAACTGGCCCTTTAAGTTCAGTCACCTTCACAATAAAAAGGTCACTAAAGCACACTACGCTACTTCAAGTCTTCAGACATTCAAGTACCTGTTCAAGTGGACTGGCAGGGCTCTGGCATGGCACAAAGGCAAAAGCCTCTTCACAATAGGATATCACTCTACAGCCATGAACTTCCACATTTCTTGAAGCAATTTCCTTGAAATTGCTCAATAAAATATACAGTTTTTTTTCTTCCCCTATTCGACCACAATACACCTGTTACCAATGACTGTCAAAACAAATTGTCAGGACAAATGTAGTTGAGCTGGGATGAGTTAGTATTGTGAGTACAACAGCATCAGAGGAAGACTTGGCGCAACAGAAATGCTGAACAAAGACTGTGGTGAAAAACATTACGACGACAAGGCTAGGTGAGGGGGAGCTGGTTGTCTTTTCTCTGTAAACCCGGAGCCAAAGGGTCAAGGTTGAGGGTCACTGCATCCAGAGCAGAGTCAGACATGATTGGAAATATAGAGACAGAAGGTTTCATCAAGGGCTGCTCCCCAGGGAAACCCAACACTTCAAATGAAATGGCTTTCTCTAATTGAACACAAAACATATGTCCCCTGACGAATGGTGTAGGAGATGGCTATGTCTATCGAATGGCTTTGAGGCTTATATTCCACCAGCATCATTATGATGTGGTGAATCTTGGAAGAATAACAAATATTACAGAGGGCATTTCAACTATATAGTATCTTCTACTGCTTTTGATATCGATTTATGGGAAATCTGTGCAATAAGCAATTTTAAAAAAGGCAGCACTAATGTGAATTTCGGGGACATGGCACAACAGACACGTTTCACACTTACATCTCCAGAATCTCTTAACACTACTGTGGAAATGACGCAGGCAACTAAAGAACTGGTTAGGTTCTAAATTTAGCATACACTTCTTCTGCCACGGTAATGCTCGTAAGCAATAAAGGGGAAATAAATGGGTGAAAAGGGTTTGGTTTAGAAGGCAGTGTTCTGCTCCATTTCATCGAGAAATGTTCATTTTGCTCATTCCGACGGAGGGAAAGTACTCTGTTTGGGCTTATGGTTGGATGAGCTTACTTTTAGCCTCTGTACACACACTGGAGCTGAACTTTTGAGGAGAAAATAAACACACGAGAAGAAAAGTAACACTGCTTTTGAGAGTTTTGAAGGGAAAAAAGGCTTATCGTTGCGATAAATCTGCCAGAAATAGAAATCAAGCTATCAGAAATTCAAGGAATGAGCATAGAGTTCATGTTTCCGTGGGTTTAGTGACTGCCGCATGGCAATACGAGTGGCACCATTTCAAAATGGCCGCTTTTAATCTGCCCTTCCAGTAAAAGAATAACAAAAACTCTACTTTCTCGACCTTGACCGCCAAATGCTGAATTTGATTAAATCGCAGAACAGTTCTTAGGAAGATAAGACGCCCCCAACGCTTCAAACCCCAGCGAACACATAGCAGGGAAGTATGGGTCGAAAAATAAGGAAAGAAATAGTTATAGGGTTTCCCAGGGTCCAGAGAAGGGGCTGGTGGTGAATGCGTCAGGGGTTCTGATGCAGACATAGGGAGGTCATGAAGGGGTCAAGGTGAGGTTAGGAAGGGTTGCATTGAGTCTAGGTTACCAGTCCGTGGCGGATATGATCTGTGGTTGGGTTGTCATGTTGGACACCTCCCTTCCTCTACCATCCTGCACATGAGTCACAGGAAAGTCTGTCATCATTCGCTCCTTTGTGGCATTCATACAAAAAAAATATTATATCTAAGAGTCTCATTGTCAGTAGTTTGTGTGTTTATGTGAACATACTATAGATCTGTATATCCTTTGTGTGTGTGTATGCGCGTAGTTCTCCAGAGACCGCAATTTCCCTTGTTTCACTTGTCAAGTCCTGTGGTCATTGGCAATGTGCTGAGTGGAAGACAGAGCTGTAGCGCCCCCTAGGATCAGGCTCCAGGTTGGCTGACTGTCCTACTGCCACTGTCGTGGTCCTCCTACGGCTGCTCTCCAGCGAGTCTGTCTGTTACAACCGCTAACGCCTCCCCCGGCCTCTCCAGCAGGGGGCGCACGTCCTGTCAGAGCCTCTCGATGTCCCTGTATTTTTTGCGCAGGATGGAGACCTGGTCCTTGAACAGCACCGGGTCCAGCCTCATTTGGGAGTGGACCAGGGGCATGCCGCCAAACCAGCTGGCGAACTTGTTCATGCACGTCTGCCGCTGGGCGAAGTGGTCCGGGTCAGCCCAGCGTGACGCCCGCGACGACTGCACGGCCGGGAGGAGCGAGAAAGACAAAGGAAAGATAAGTTATTGTTTGATCATAGCAGCACGTCATGACACTAAATCATATCAGGGTTTCTCAAAATGCTGGGTGGGGTCTAGTGCTGGGCGATATGACCAAAAATCCAGTGATAAACTGACCCGTTTTTTTTTGTTTTAATGATAAATCAGCGATAAATACATCTTTGGGATGGTGCGAGAGCCTGGCGATATGGACAAAAGGTAACATGGCCATGAATGTAACTATTTCTATATCCTTTTTTTATGGACAGTTACTTTACATTAGCGGCAGGGCTCTAGACAATTATCTTTCTGTGCCAAGTAAGACAACTGAGATTGTAGCCTATGACTAAAAACTTAAACTATTTTATCCAACATATCCAGGAAATCCATGATTGATATGCAACCTGCCAAAATAGAATCCAGAATTATTAGATTTATTTTTTGGGCTGATCAGAGAATTTGCCGACATCTTATTGGCCTTTAGGCTATATTATTCACCACATGAGGAGAGTGCTAACTCAAAACACTTAGCTCGATTACTAACTGTCAATATGATGGCTGCTAGTGCGCTAATTGAGAATATATTAGTAACTCAAAACACTTAGCTCGATTACTAACTGTCAATATGATGGCTGCTAGTGCGCTAATTGAGAATATATTAGTAACATTTAGGCTAATGTCCTACAAAAACTGGCACAACCATACTAACTACAGCCTCCTCTGGATTTAAAGTGATTTTCAAAACCAGCAGTGACTTTCTAGCCCAAGGCACCGCAAATCTAGGTGTTTATAATGTTTCAACTTTTGAAGATATCATAGTTTTAAGTTGATATATTTTTTTCTACAAAACGTATATGCTGACACTGGTATTGTGCTGGAGATGATGAAAATGATTGTTGAAAAGTGGTGGAGTTGAACCCTTGAACTTTTCCTAACCAAACCATCAGTCCTAGCTTGCTATAATGAAAAATGAATTCAACAACGCCAATAAAGTTTCCAATTCGATCTTTGCTTTCAGAAGTAGCTCAAACATGCAAAGAATGAGCTTCATAGCCATCTAATTATTCTGCGAATCAGGGGCACAACTTTCACTGGGGGAAGGGCGGAACCCACATTCTGAAATGGCATTTTTGTGCCTCCCAGTTTTATTATTGGAATGTGACACAAAACGAGGCACCAGTGTGCTTTAGGACCACGCAGACGCCTCCCGAGCGTTAGGCTAGGCTGTTCGGCGTATTTAGACGGACTGGATTTAGGACCCCACCGACACCACAGAGCGGGCTGACAGTGTGAAGGCAAAGCCTCTGGAAGGCTGGTTGGACCTGCACGGGAGAGTTGCTTAGAGTTCAGCAGTTACCTTACCAGCTACACCACCGAGTTCTAACAGGTATAGAAACTGGCTACTCTTTAGTTGCGTGATGTAGCTGGCAAGGTAACTGCTGTTTAACATTTTTTAAAAGCTAGTATTGTAACTGACATGTAACATTAGCTAATGTTTCATCCCCTCTCAAGTGAGGTGAATGAATAAGCTACTCTAGTGAGTAACGTTCGCTACCACAGCCAGGTCAGCTCTGAGCCCCTAGTTATCTGTCAGATAGTAATAATAGCCACCTCATATCGCTATCTAACAGCAGTTGTTTGTATGGACATGTTTTGTAGCCTTTGTTGTGTCACGTTTCAGAAGTAAATGAAATGGGCAAGTTTTTGCCAGTTGATGTACTGTTAGAGAGAGCTGGCCAAAAGAT
Source organism: Oncorhynchus gorbuscha (assembly GCF_021184085.1). Classification (NCBI taxonomy): domain Eukaryota; kingdom Metazoa; phylum Chordata; class Actinopteri; order Salmoniformes; family Salmonidae; genus Oncorhynchus; species Oncorhynchus gorbuscha. The sequence continues at coordinate 26,163,510 of NC_060196.1, forward strand.
GGCTTACAGTAGCTATCAAACTAGACCTGAACACAACGATGAAACCATCGGCCAAAACGATAGAAGATTGATATTCTGAAGTTGTTTCAGTGCAAAGGGAGTTGTATTAGTCAGTATGTCAATGTAACGCTATTGATCTATCAGTTTCCCCGAGCAAAAGTCCCTACTTTTCACACGGACACAGTCATAAACAACTTTAACGTTACAGGTTTCACTGTCATGGTGCACAGTGGAGGTCTGTGCGGCTTTCTGTCCGACTCCCACCCCATAGGCAATATCAAATGAACAAAAATAATTTAAGAAATAGGTTAAATTACCAGAGATTCTCACATGGCCCTTCCATTGTATTACTGGGCTATATCAGCCAATATGCTCGATGTAGTTTGAAGAGAGCATTTGTTGGAGAGACTTTTGCACTTTCTCTTGAGCTATTTGTATAGCCTACCTTTAAGGAGTGGGAAGACAGAGAAATATGGGTGATCAATATTTATCCATATTTCTACGCAATGTAGTAAAGTATAGCCTAATAATCATAGGTCTATTTAGGAAGTCCATTTCCATGGAAAGTGTTTCTCCGACCATGTGTACATAGACGGCTCTATTTAATCGAGACCACAGGCGCACCTGACCTCGCAGGTATGGCTACTGAACTGGAGGCAGCAAGAATGATGACTGACACTTGCTACGTTTTTAGGAGGCTGATTTGCAGGCAGAGACAAATAAATGATAACTTGAATTTTTTTTTAAGGCAACGCTGGCACATAGTCTAACCTATGTGCGTGCTGTTCTTTTTCCCTTTTCAAATTATGATTACCATTTTTTTTTATTACACTTCAACTCACGTTGGTTGAGCGCCCTCCACTTCTTTTCATTATCAATATTTATTCACAGACACTACAGTCTAATCAGATTGAAGTTAATGTCATATTCAAGTTAACTGCCATGTGATTCTCTGCCCATGTGGGCAGCCCTACTCTATTTCAACGAGACCACACATACTGTACTTGGCACTCGAGAACTCTCACGCCCAACTAGGAGAGGTAGGCTACTGAAGTTGAGGCAGCGAATTCTGAGTGTGAATAATGCACACAAAAAAAGTGATTCTAATACAATAGGTAGGCTAACGCGTACAAAGCAGAAAGAGGGCTGTTTCCAAATAATCTGTGGGACAACAAAAATATTTTCATCCCAAAGTCATTTGTCTGACTGCCAGCAGCATGAAAAATGATAACCACATCACAATGATCTCTGTTGGGACCCGCAGGTCCCGCAGGCATCCCGTGGGAATGCTGCTCTCAAGTGCTTATTAGCTGGATCAGATGGTGACAGGGGTCCCAGCAGGGTCAGACAGCCACGGAGGACCAGTCTACGGAGCTCAGGGGAATTTTGCAGTATATTTAGTGAATGATACAAAGTTCTATCTTGAATTGACCTACAGTAGCTACAGGGCAACAGTTTTAAGCTTAAAGCTACAGTCTGGGATCTGGGAATCGTGGTTATTTCAATTATTGAACCGTTGATTCTATTCTTGGACAATACATGTACATGGAGGCAATTCTTTGCCGTGCCTCATTTTAGGAGGATCAGATGGTGAAGGGGACTCTGCAGAATCAGGCAGCCAGGGAAGACCAGTCTGTGAATTTTTGAAGATACAACACTTTATTATCTCTGTCCAGCAAACAATGGATGCTATTTTAAGGCAGTCTGACAAACCTCAAAAGTTGATTTCCAAACTGTATCAAAGGGCTTTTCCCGATGACACAAAACGTAAATGTGAGGAAGACGATGATGATGAATGATATGTTAGAATGCCCAGTCATGTTCATATATAATCTCAGACCAATACTATATGCCAGTGAAATGGAATATCATGCACAAATATTTTATAGTTTTATTTAACAAGGCAAGTCGGTTTAAGAAAAAATTCCTATTTTCAATGACTGCCTAGGAACAGTGGGTTAAATGCCTTGTTCAGGGGCAGAACGACAGATTTGTACCTTGTCAGCTCGGAGATTCGAACTTGCAACCTTTTAAGTTACTAGTCCGACGCTCTAACCACTAGGCTACGCTGCCGCCCCTATTTGCATATGTTGGGGTCTTGAAGGCTGTCTGAATTCTACATTTACATTTACATTTAAGTCATTTAGCAGACGCTCTTATCCAGAGCGACTTACAAATTGGTGCATTCACCTTATGACATCCAGTGGAACAGCCACTTAGCAAAGAGTATGTTCTTTTATCTAAGCATGTCTTCAGATTCTCCTTCTCATTGTTTTTGTTTGCTAGGAAATGTTGATACTGGAGACTTATCAGAAGAAACTTGTGTAACCAAGCATTTATAATGGCTAATAAATTCATTGCCATTATTTGGACGGTTGGTTATCCTCCCACAATGTATGGAAGAAATGAAAAGTTATGCACAGTATCACTAGATGTGTTTTAAGATTAAGGGTATACTGTGCAACTTTCATAAGGTCTGGATGCCTTATATGGAATATTTCACGACAAAAGGGAGTCTGTACTGAAAACATGCCTACTTCAGGGGAGATTCAGGCAACCCCTAGCTACTGGGCTGCACAGTCCTGAACCTGGGGATCTGTTGTACTGTTGTCGCCTTGGCCTAATGAATGAATGTTTCACTAAGATCCTAAAGCTGAGTGGGGTGTGTTGGGTTGGAGTGCTACAGGGCCGTGGACCCCTAGGGACAGAACGGGGTGATCCAGCTATATTGTGTGCAAGTAAAGAGCTCAACAGTACTATTAGGCCTATGATGTGAATTATATGGAGGGTGTACTGTTTCTATGTGTTAATGTGTAGGTGTGTTTTCAAATAGCACTGCTGGGTGATTTAAAAAGTCATAGTCAATCGATCAATAGTATAACACTCTTTGCAAAAAAAATATATATTTTTAAAATTTACAATATGTAGAATCTATGAGAATAGAATGGTTCAGAACTTTTGTGAAACATCACAGCACAGTTGAAAACTATATGGCAAATAGAAATCCAATATGGATGGTGTTAAGAGGTAGATGGGAGGGGTTGAATAAGCTGAAGGATGGGACTAGCAACAAAAGATAACTATTGCAAACTATACTGTGTCTGTAAAATGTATATAGTATGTATAAGCTAGAAGTAGTAGCCTAAGTGTTGTTGTCCATTAGTTTACTCCAATTAGGGTTAGGGGAAAATATATATATACACACTACCGCTTAAAAGTTTGTGGTCACCTAGAAATTTCCTTGTTTTTGAAAGAAAAGCAAAAAAAAAATGTCCATTAAAATAACGTCAAATTGATCAGAAATACAGTGTAGAAATTGTTAATGTCTTAAATTACTATTGTAGCTGGAAATGGCTGATTTTTTAAATGGAGGCGTACAGAGGCCTCCATTTAGCAACCATCACTCCTGTGTTCCAATGGCACTTTGTGTTAGCTAATCCAAGTTTCTCATTTTAAAAGGCTAATTGATCATTGGAAAACCCATTTGCAATTATGTTAGCACAGCTGAAAACTGTTGTTCTGATTAAAGAAGCAAGACAACTGGCCTTCTTTAGACTAGTTGAGTATCTGGAGCATCAGCATTTGTGGGTTCGATGACAGGCTCAAAATGGCCAGAAACAAAGACCTTTCTTCTGAAACTCATCAGTCTATTCTTGTTCTGAGGATATTCAACGTGAGAAATTGCCAACAAACTGAAGATCTCGTACAACGCTGTGTTTCCCTTCACAGAACAGTGCAAACTGGTTCTAACCAGAAAAGAAAGAGGGAGGCCCCAGTGCACAACTGAGCAAGAGGACAGATGCCTCAAGTCCATAATTCATAGTACCCGCAAAACACCAGTCTCAACGTCAACAGTGAAGAGGCAACTTCGGGATGCTGGCCTTCTAGGCAGAGTTCCTCTGTCCAGTGACAGACTTACAGGTTATCTCGTTGTCTTTTGTTTGAATTGTTTATGTGTCCCTGATAATACAAGCGGAACTACGTAGCTAATACTGTTGTAACGGGGATCTTTTGGAGGGAAGGCAATCCTGCCCATGTCATCGGGAGTAGTTCATAAAGGTTGAAGAGTATGTTAGGATGAAGTGTGAATTCATGCCAGGAATAATAAGTGTGAAGTTTGATTTCCTCCCTTCTGTAATAAGCAGCCAATGAGGTATTTGTTCCTTTATTCATGTGTTAATCTGAACCTGTTATAACGCCGGTTAAACTGTTATGTATGTAAGTTCTGTCACTCGTAGATAAGGTTGTAAGAGTGTGCTTTTATTTTTCATTTACTTTATAGTTCAACTGACTAAAACTACAGAATAAAGCCTAGTTAAAATCAAGGAAAGCCAGAAGGGAGCATCAGTCTGAGATATGGCTTTTTCTTTGCAACTCTTTGCCTAGAAAGCCAGCATCACTGTTCTCTTCACGTTGAGACTGGCGTTTTGCGGGTACTATTTAATGAAGCTGCCAGTTCAGGGCTTGAGGCATCTGTTTCTCAAACTAGACACTCTAATGTACTTGTCCTCTTGCTTGGTTGTTCACCAGGGCCTCCCGCTCCTCTTTCCATTCTGATTAGAGCCAGTTTGCACTGTTCTGTTACCACCTGTTAAATCTATGACGATAAAATGCCTATTTACTCTGTTCCATCTGACTGTTCCATCACCCCAGCCAGGCAATTTATAAACTTGATCTCCACTAGACATTATCTTACATTTATTTTCGACTAACATTTTAGTTTTCAATAGCAGAGATTTGTATAAAGCTTGCGGTATGTCTCTGACATTTTCAACATTGTTTCAATATTCAAATTCGATCTCCAAGCGGTCCCATAGTAATGAACGGGAGTCGGGACGAGACAGACAGGCAGAAATTCTCAGCCATTCAAAATCATGAATCAGCTGGCATAATTTTTATGGCTATATACAAATAAAGTATTGGGTCTCTGGCAAACGAACCGATAGAACGAACGACCAGCCGGCCTGGGAAGCAACTCTAGATTTGTGTCGGGACTATATCTTGTGGAAGGATGAAATAAACTCAGCAAAAAAAGAAACGTGCCTTATTTAGTACCCTTTCTTTCAAAGATAATTCGTAAAAAATCTAAATAACTTGACAGATCTTCATTGTAAAAGCTCTATAAACACTGTTTCCCATGCTTGTTCAATCAACCATAAACAATTAATGAACATGCACCTGTGGAACGGTCGTTAAGACACTAACAGCTTACAGACGGTAGGCAATTAAGGTCACAGTTATGAAAACTTAGGACACTAAAAAGGCCTTTCTACTGACTGAAAAACACCAAAAGAAAGATGCCTGCTCATCTGTGTGATCGTGCCCTAGGCATGCTGGAAGGAGGCATGAGGACTGCAGATGTGGCCAGGGCAATAAATTGCCATGTCTGTACTGTGAGACGCCTAAGACAGAGCTACAGGGAGACAGGACAGATAGCTGATCGTCCTTGCAGTGGCAGACCACGTGTAACAACACCTGCACAGGATCGGTACATCCGAACATCACACCTGCGGGACAGGTACAGGATGGCAACAACAACTGCCCGAGTTACACCAGGAACACACAATCCCTCCATCAGTGCTCAGACTGTCCGCAATAGGCTGAAAGAGGCTGGACTGATGGCTTGCAGGCCTGTTGTAAGGCAGGTCCTCACCAGACATCAACAGCAACAACGTCACCTATGGGCACACACCCACCGTCACTGGACCAGACAGGACTGGCAAAAAGTGCTATTCACTGACAAGTCATGGTTTTTGTCTCAGCAGGGGTGATGGTCGGATTCGCGTTTATCATCTAAGGAAAGAGCGTTACACCAAGGCCTGCACTCTGGAGCGGGATTGATTTGGAGGTGGAGGGTCTGTCATGGTCTGGGGCGGTGTGTCACAGCATCAACGGACTGAGCTCGTTGTCATTGCAGGCAATCTCAACGCTGTGCGTTACAGGGAAGACATCCTCCTCCCTCATGTGGTAGCCTTCCTGCAGGCTCATCCTGACGTGACCCTCCAGCATGACAATGCCACCAGCCATACTGCCCGTTCTACGCGTGATTTCCTGCCAGACAGGAATGTCAGTGTTCTGCCATGGGCAGCAAAGAGCACGGATCTCAATCACATTGAGCACATCTGGGACCTGTTGGATCGGACGGTGAGGGCTAGGGCCATTACCCCCAGAAATGTCTGGGGACTTGTGGACCTTGGTGGAAGTGTGGGGTAACATCTCACAGCAAGAACTGGCAAATCTGGTGCAGTCCATGAGGAGATGCACTGTAGTACTTAATGCAGCTGGTGGCCACCCCAGATACTAACTTTTGACCCCCCCTTTGTTCAGGGACACATTATTCCATTTCTTTTAGTCACATGTCTGTGGAACTTGTTCAGTTTATGTCTCAGTTGTTGAATCTTATGTTCATACAAATATTTACACGTTAAGTTTTCTGAAAATAAACGCAATTGATAGTGAGGACGTGTTTTTGTTGATGCAGAGTTTAGTATGAATAAATTCATCAAAGTAAAATTTTTTATGAAAATATGTCAATCATTATTTGAATATGTTGGTAACCTGTTGTATAAAAGTGACATGTGCCAATATATCCGCCAAACACCGTCTCGAGGGCATTATCACTTAAATAATGCACACTCTAGACTACCTTTGAAGCCAATCAGAAATTAGTATTCAACAATGCCATGCTATAACTGAGCAATAAGGCCCGAGGGATAAATGTGGTAAATGGCCAGTATACCACACAGTGGAGTGTCTGGATACAGCCCTTAGCTGTGGTATATTGGTCATATACAACAAACCCCTGAGGTGCCTTATTGCTATTATAAACTGGTTACCAATGTAATTAGAGCAGTAAAAAGAAAATGTCTCATACTCGTGGTATATGGTCTGACATACCATTCTGGGCTCGAACCATCCATTTTATAATTAAGCAATAAAGCATGAGGGGGTGTGGTATATGGCCAATATACCACTGCTAAGGACTGTTTTTAGGCATGATGCAAGCAAGTTTTCTGAGCCATGAATGTTGAAAGCCGTAGTATATTAGACCATATGACAAAAACATTTAATTACATCTAATTTGGTTGGTAACCAGTTTATAATAGCAATAACACACAAGGGGTGTGGTATATGGCCAATATACCACGGCTAAGGGCTGTATCCAAGCACTGTGTGTTGCGTCGTGCCTAAGAACAATCCTTAGCCATGTATATTGGGCCTTATTGCATAAATATACCACGGCTAAGGGCTGTTCTTACTCACAACGAGAAGCGGAGTGCCCGGATGCAGCCCTTACCCATGGTATATTGGCCATTTACCACAAACCCTTGAGATGTCGTATTGCTATTATAAATTGGTCACAAACGTACATAAAACAGCAAACTAGTATTTTTGCGTCATAGTCGTGGTATATTGTCAGATATACACAGCTGAAATGCTGTTTCAGCCATCAGCATCCAGTACCCAGACTACACAGTTTGTAATGTCTTATTTACATTTACATTTAAGTCATTTAGCAGACGCTCTTATCCAGTCTTATAATTACATACCTGTCCCATCATGGTCTCTTTGTACTGCTTCTTCTGGGTGACCTTGATGGGCGGCAGCTTGGTGACGGCTGACACCAGGAAGTTCATGAGGATGTCCTCACAGTTAGCCAGCTGGTCCACCATGCCCTTCAGGCTGTCTGGCAGGAAATTGGTGTACAGGAAGTGGTAATATCTGAGGATGAAGAATAAGTTAGTGAACAGGAAGTGGTAATATATGGAGAGGGAGAAGAAGAGTTGAGAGGGAGATTTTGGAGGTATTTGGAAAGACCTGGGACTCATTCAAGATTAGAGTTTGGATCGATTGATTGATTTGATTGAGTTAAAAGCTAATCAAAGCGGGTTCAATGTAAGTTTGATAACAGTGCTGAAATGAGTCTTTGTTGAACTGAATGAAAAAGAATGTAATGAGGGTTGGGACAGGATCCACGATGCACCACTCAACATGACTGATGTACAGTATGTGGCCTCAGTCTACTTCCTACAGTAGTGTTCAGTGGAGGTTTATGTCACTTTCAATTGTGTTTGCTACCTTGTCCATTACAGCCATTACAATAAGCCCGTCATCCGATTTGTTAATCCACCAGCTTCCACTGGTAGTCAGTGCTTGTCTTGGGCACGAGCTCACCAGAAAAGAGTACTGGCACCTCAAATGCTCTACTGCTTGAGTTCCTGCACCTGTTATAGAATATTAGCTCAGAAAGTATTGTGAAGCTCCTGTACCTAAATATAAACACTACCAGGTCAAGCACTGCTGGTAGTGTAATACTGTTGAACAGGGTGAAGTTGCACCTATACACTGATCTTGGGTCAGTTTTACATTCTGGGGGAGGGGAAGCTGATCTTAGATCTGTGCCGAGGGGAAACGTCACCCTGGAGCTTGTACTGTAGCCTACTGTACCTGTGGTAAATGGCAGCTCCGGTCAGCACCATGGAGTAGTCGTTGGTCCACTTGGAAGTGTAGCCCCAGCGCTCTTTGTTGCTGTCCCAGAAGTGGCTCCGGGCCGGGTAGCCCACCAACCTCTCTGGGAAGCTCTGCCACACCGTGAAGGCAAAGTCCACCTGAGGAGAAATAGACAAAAACCACTAGCAGACACGCATGAATTCCAGTCATTGCACTAGCGCTAGTTAGCAACTTCCTTCAAACTGCATGCAGACAGAAAAATGGCATCCAAGAGTTCATGTGACTCTAGGGAAGTAGACAAAGGGCCTCATTGTCAAAATCCCAAAGTACCCATTTAATACACATTTTTACACTCAATGAAGTATTTCTATTTAACTTGGCAAGTCAGTTAAAGAACAAATGATTATTTACAATGCCGGCCTACCCCGGCCAAACCCTCCCCTAACCCGAACGATGCTGGGCCAATTGTGCGCCACCCTATGGGACCATGCACAGAGGCATAGACAGATACTCTCTCGAATGCCGCATCACACAAACGTGTTTTCAAAAGCTCTCTGCAGTTGGCTGACCTCTCGCTGGTTGATCAAAGCATTTAAATAAATAATTAGAGAAAACAGACAGGGTCAGCCTGGTTCCGGCAGCAGCCAGACAGAGCCTGTGTTCCAAATAACACCGTCCTCCCAATAGAGCACACTGCTTTTGACCAGGCCCCATAGGGGAAAAGCAGTCAAAAGTGGTGCACTATGTAGAGCATAGGGTGCCATTTGGGACACAGACAGTGCCCCCACCAGAAACGGAATTAAGAGTGTGTCATAACAGCCACAGGGTCATCACAAAAACAGCCTTTATGGGCTCCCACTCAAAACCTCGTCTCGGCGACATCTGTGTTCTCACGGTGTTCTGCCAAACTGTGTGCCTGGCTCAGCTCGAGGAATGAAGAGAAAAGCCACCCCAGGAAGCAGAAATTAAACCCTTATTAAAACAGTCACAATGGTGGTTTCCTCAATATGCAGGGGATTCGCGACGTGATAAAAGATGCCAATTAAACAGAGAGATGGGGAGAGCAAGAAATTGAGAAAAAGAGTGAACATGAGAAAGGTGTAAGGAGTGGGAGGGATAGAGAAAGATGGATCCCTAAGTACTATATAAGAGATGGGGAGAAGAGAAAGTCGCATGCGGGACAACAGTGAGGCAGTGAAAGAGGTAGGTTTGGAGCTCACTATACTTTCACTCTCTTTCTCCCCATTTCTGTACTGTAGAGGCTTGATCTCTGTCAGGCATGTAAGTGCTGTCTGGAGCGTGGAGAAGTGGAGCTCCCTCACTTTTTTCAATTTGAGAATACACAAAGCTGGTGAAACTATTTCTGGAATATGTTATAAATTACACTGAACAAAAATATAAAATGCAACATGTAAAGCGCTAGTCCCATGTTTCATGAGCTGAAATAAAAGATCCCAGACATTTTCCAAAGGCACAAAACATTTATTACTCTCACATTTTATGCACAAATTTGTTTACATCCCTGTTTGTGAGCATTTCTCCTTTGCCAAGATAATCCATCCACCTGACAGGTGTGGCATATCAAGAAGCTGATTAAACACAGGTGCACCTTGTGCCGTGGACAATAAAAGGCCACTAAAATGTGCAGTTTTGTCAATTATACTGACAGGAATGTCCACCAGAGCTGTTGACAGATAATTTAAATGTCCATTTCTCTACCAAAAGCCACCTCAAACGTTGTTTTAAAGAATTTTGCAGTACATCCAACTAGCCTCTCAAATACAGACCACATGTATGGCGTTGTGTGGGCGAGCGGGTTTGCTGATGTCAACGTTATGAACAGAGTGCCTCATGGTGGCGGTTGGGTTATGGTATGGGCAGGCATAAGCTACGGACAACTAATGCAATTGCATTTTATCGATGGCAATTTGAATGCACAGAAATAGCGCGATGAGATCCTGAGGCCCATTGTGAGGCTCATTTTTTAAGGTATCTGTGACGAACAGATGTATATCTGTATTCCCAGTCATGTGTTAACAAAACAAAAGCTAGCTAGCTCATGGATGCAAATAATGTTCTTCCACAAAAACATAGCAAAACGACAATCTGTTCCAGTAGCTATAATTAGCTAGCTAACAATATAGCTGGGTGTCATCATCTAATATAACCCTAATTTATAAGACAGTTCTTATTTGATTAATGGTGGTTGGACCCATCTATGTGTCATTGTAGATAAGAATTTGTTCTTAACTGACTTACATAGATAAATAAAACATTTCTGTGAAATCCATAGATTAGGGCCTAATGAATTTCTTTCAATTGACTGATTTCCTTATATGAACTGTAACTCAGTCAAATATTTGAAATTGTAGCATGTTGCATTTCAATATTTTTCTCAAGTTATATTTAAATTAGCACAACATAATGACAAACCAAATTCAAATGTATAGCAGCCGAGAGGTTTATAAATTGTGGTTTCTTCCCCGTCTTCTCTCTGGCGGTGGCGAGAATGATGAAGAACTATACTGCGTGGTGCGTACTGCGGAGGCCAGTCAGAGGCTTGACCACTTTGGCCAATCAGAACATTGGATAAAAAAAATCAAAAATATTTAATGACTGTGTCTGCCTTGACATTCATAAAACTCCACTGACCCCCTCGCCCAGTGGAACGATATATGACCACATGGTTCCGGCGACACGGCGCCGAGGACACCCAAACCAGAGTGGACACAGCAAACCCCATGGAGCCGGACCCTCTCTGAAAGTTGCTGTAGCCCTTCTTGGGATATATTTAGCCTACATTGGCTATTGGTTGAGACGCAGGGCTCGATCTGGCTTGGTATGCCAGGGTGGGCAATTGGAAATGTAAATTTGGGCCAAGTAGGAGGTAATAATGCATTTAGGTTACAGTTTATTGCGATGCATGAATTAAGCACTCCAAAATATAGAAAACGAATATTCTGCAATTCTACGTAGTAATGATTTACGTTCACTACTTGGTCAATTGATTTGATAGCATGTTTAATCTACCAAATAAATTCTATGAATTTATAGTTCACCTGTTTTATTTTATTCTGTAATAGGGTATATTGTAACCATGTGTTCAAGCTAATCAAATCAAAGTGTACGATACAGTGTGCAAGCTAGACAAACTGAAATGCCTACTCGCAAAAAAGCTCTCCTCTCAAACAGTGCAATGATATTCAGCTATATGTATTTACTAATGTCTACAAATAGCTATACCAAGCAGTCGTAGGCCTATTAGGCAATAGGCCAAATGAAAATGGTTGTTTTTTTGTTCCTGAACTGGCCAAATGGCAGAGGTATCCTTCAGCACCACAAGTTAAAGGTTAAAAAGTTCATTCAACTTCAACATCACAGTGCAATCCTGGCGCTGTCCTTTCAGCACCACGAAGGACGCTCCAATCGCTTAAAATGACATATCGTCCAGATCTGTTGCTTACGCCTAATAGTCCTACGCATCATTTATTATAATAATAATAATAAGTGATGCACCGATGACATTTTTGGCCGATAACAAAAAACGATACAGATAACCAATATAAAAAAATGTTGCGGCCTTTTAAGCATTCTAGTACAGTTAAACACACACACATGGATGCAGCGGTGTAAGGACTGTAGTATCTCAGTGCAAGAGGCGTCACTACAGCCCCTGGTTCGAATCCAGGTGTATCACATCCGGCCGTGATTGGGAGTCCCATAGGGCGGTGCACAAATGGCGCAGCGTCGTCCGGGGTAGGCAGTCCTTGTAAATAAGAATTTGTTCTTAACTGACAATCAAAACCTATTTCTTTCACTTACTTGCTGTGCTGTTTCGATGCAAATAATGTTCTTCCACAAATACATAGCAAAACGACAATCTGTTCCAGTAGCTATAATTAGCTAGCTAACTATATAGCTGGGTGTCATCATCTAATATAACCCTAATTTATAAGACAGTTCTTATTTGATTAATGGTGGTCGGACCAATCTATATGAAGCTAGCCACAATAAGGATTAACCACAACAGTGTACTTTACGGCTAGCCTTCAAAATAAAAGTATGGCATAATTCTACTTTTTGTATTCATTTGCATCACTGTCAATGACATACTTTTATTTTGAAGGCAAACCTCAACTTCCACTATTGTGTCTAATTCTTATGGTTGCTAGCTTCACAACACAACCTGGTCGAGCCTCACTAGCCAGATGAAGCTAGCTGGCTGCTTATAACGTTAGCTTTGGGGCTAGCAATTTATTTTCATGAACTAAAGTCACATTTCAATAGGGGAACAACAAGTGGCAACCTAGCTAATACTTACTCACAAGGATTCCTAAATCATTGCTAAGAATAATGAAAATGACTGCAGTTTCTTCTGCTCATTCTACAGCTCAGGCTGGTTGTATTGGTGTTAGCTAGGTACCAAGCTAAAGCTAGCTACCCCAGAAGTTGCAGTCAAACAAATTATGCTTTATTACCAATGCGGTATTGAAAACACATCGTTCGTGGCCGGTGTTTGCAGACTTTTTTTGTACAGTTTTGAAAGTGCTACTGTATCTTTTTTGACACGCAAAGACCCAAAATGGCGTTCCATAGTTTAAATGTCGTGAAGCTCATAGCAGTGACTCTATTACTGTGTAACTCCAGTGGGGCAACATCTGTCTTGGCCATTGTGGAGAGGTTGGAGTCTGTTTGATTGAGTGTGTGGACAGGTGTCTTTTATACAGGTGACGAGTTCCAACAGGTGCAGTTAATACAGGTAATGAGTGGAGAACAGGAGGGCTTCTTAAAGAAAAACTTTGTCTGTGAGAGACGGAATTCTTACTGGTTGGTAGGTGATCAAATACTTATGACATGCAATAAAATGCAAATTAATTACTTAAAAATCATACAATGTGATTTTTGGGATTTTTTGTTTTTGTTTTAGATTCAGTCTCTCGCAGTTGAAGTGTACCTATGATAAAAATGACAGACCTCTACATGCTTTGTAAGTAGGAAAACCTGCAAAATCGGCAGTGTATCAAATACTTGTTCTCCCCACTATAGGTATGCACGTCAGTTTTGACATTGGTTTTGCACATCGGCATTAAACCAGACATTGGCCGCGATTTCACCAATGGTAATTTTAAACCAGTTACAGAGTTAAATGTCTGTGATGGAAAACTGAGGATGGATCAAAATTGTAGTTACTCCACAACACTAACCTAAATGACAGTGTGAAAAGAAGGAAGCCTGTACAGAATAAATACATTCCAAAACGTGCAGCCTGTTTGCAATAACATGCTGACCAAACCGCAAGTCCACGTGTGCCATCGCGCACAAGTTGATATTGTTCATCCACACCAGAAGCAAAAAAACAAACTCTGAACCAATTATATTAATTTGGGGACAGGTCAAAAAGCATTAAACATTTATGGCAATTTAGCTAGCTAGCTTGATGTTGCTAGATAATTTGTCCTGATATATAAACATTGGGTTGTTATTTTACCTGAAATGCACAAGGTCCTCTACTCCGACAATTAATCCACAGATAAAACGGTAAACCGAATTCATTTCTCATCATCTCTCACCCTTCCTTCAAGCTTATTTTTCTTCTTTGGACTTTATATGGGTGTTGGCAACCAACTATACAGCATTACTACAACCTACCGGGGTGTGGACCGAAGTTAATCTTTCCATCCCCCACGTGGTTATATGCTCCTAAAAACCAATGAGGAGATGGGAGAGGCCAGACTTGGAGCATGTTGAGCGTCACAAATAGAAACAATGTCCATTGTAGCGCCTGGCACGCGAGCAGTGTGGATGCAATGATTGAACAACATAACATGTGTACATTTATTTTGCCGCGCACCTGACACGAGCGGTGTGGATAGCATGTAAAGGCACAAAAGTACAATGTGGCAAAGAAATACACTTTTTGTCCCGACTACAAAGCATTATGTTTGGCGCAAAACAACTAGAGGCGAAACACCTATTTAGGCGCGGTGCTGGCTAGCAGAGTAGAACACTTTTTAAAAAATAACGGAGAGCCGCACACTCTAGGGGCTCAGATGCAAAAATATTTTATGTCCATCGTTTCGACAAACATTGCGGGGTGACCTGTTTATATAGTGTCAAAAGACAGACACAGGTGTCTGTAATCATGGCCGGGTGTGGCCTGATATCATTGTTTACTTCTCATTGATTAAAATACCATACAAGAAACATAAATGGATAGCGTACGATCATCGATACAATTTGTCTACATAAGCCTACAAACATTTACAATAGCAAAATCACAGTGATCACAAGAATGGCTTTCAGATCAAAGTCTACGTTGAGACCGAAGGGAGCATGGGTCTTTAAATTAAAGATCCAGGCAGCCTCTCGTTTTAACAATAAATTGTTGAGGTCACCCCCTCTCCTATGGAGGGTGACATTTTCGATGCCAATATAACGTAGAGACAAAATTGTGTGGTTTGCTTCTAAAAAGTGGGCCGCAACTGGATAAGTCGAGTTTTTGCACCTAATGGTGCTACGATGCGCCGAGATTCGTATTTTTAATACGCTCTTTGTTTTACCCACATCATTTTTACCACAAGGACAAGTTATAAGATAAGTAGCGGCCTTAGTGGAGCATGTGATGACACCTTTGATTGGGATCTGTTTCCCTGTTTGGGGGTGTTTGAAGGATCTACATTTATAAGTGCCATTGCATTGAGCACAGCCATTACACTTGTAGTTTTCATCCAGTAGGGGCGCAAATACACGTTGTGCAGGGATATCTTGGGGTGGTAAATCAGAGTTTACCAATTGATCTCTAAGATTTCTGCCCAGCGAGAATACGACCAAGGGAAGATCCATAAACACATTACCGATACCATCATCGGATCTTAGAATGTGCCGATGTTTGTGAATAATTCCCTTCATTTGTTCAGAGCACTTTGAATAGCGGGTAGTTGGAACGCAAGAATGCTTCTTTTTGCGAGACTGACCTTGAAAAAGGTCATGTCTCGTTTTGTTTTGAATTTTCTCAATGGCAGTATTAATCTGACAATTTTTGTACCACCACTGAGTACTACTCTTCATATTTTCAAGCATGGTGTGGTTGCATCATGTTATGGTTATGTTTGTCATCGGCAAGGACTAGGCAGTTTTTTAGGATAAAAAGAAACAGAATAGAGCTAAGTACAGGCAAAATCCTAGAGTAAACCTGGTTCAATCTGCTTTCCAACAGACACTGGGAGACAAATTCACCTTTCAGCAGGACAATAACCTAAAATTCAAGGCCAAATATACACTGGAGTTAGTGACTTAAAAGGCACTGTATCCTACAAGGCAGGCTAACAGTCTGTTAACGCCATCTGCTCTGAGTCGCTCACGAAAACAGCCATTCAAGAAGATTCTGAATCAATATTCCAATGAAACTGATTGAGATCAATCAAATGACTGGCATGGAGATGCAGTTCTGGACGTTTCACCGGTAAAACGTGAAGAATTATCATTCACGACAAACAGTAATGGCCTATCTTGAAAAGATGTAGCCTACACCTAAACTTGGAGGCTATTAAAACATAGAACGTGTTCTTTAGACAATATGTGTAGCAGACGGTGCAATTGGAGGATGCATTTTATGCATATCCTATAATGATAAGCTATTTCATTGGCTTCATCAGTCGGTATAAACTTTGAGGATATGACGTCGTCATAATAAAATAAAAATACATTTAAAAAAGCGCTCCCTCACTAAAATAGCACTACACCACTGGTCCCTGTGCTGACACAGCGCCACACAAAGCACAGAGGGCCCTGGAGTAATGCCAACACTGACATCATCATTATCCCTCCCATCAGCAGAACAGAGCAGAGCAGAGGCCACAGCAGCCTGGTGTGCCACTACACTGACAGGGTGGGACGGAGGGAGTGAAGGAAAAGAGGGGAAGGGAGGGAGGGTAGCGAGAGAGAGACAGAGCGTTGAGAGATGATCATAGAGATAGGGGGAAAGATACAGAGAAGGTGAGAGAATGGGGGGGAAGGGGGAAAGCTACATGGGGAGAGAGTGGCCATTAAAAAAAACAGCATGAGGTGGGGGGGGGGGGGAAGCAGGGGAGCGCCCCGGAGCTCGGGAGAGAAAGTAGTCCCCCCATTCCAACACAGTAGTAGGCAGTATCCTTAGTGATGTGTGGAGGAACACGAACCTCTGTGGTTGAGAGTACAGTGTCCTCATCCAGGCTGAGCACGGCGTCGGTGACAATGGTCTCGTAGGGCAGGAAGCGACTGCTCATCACCTGCATGGGGAGACAGAGTACACAGGGTCAGTACACTGTCCTCTGTAGCTCATTTGATAGATGGTGGTGGTTGCACAGTCCAAGACAGTGGGCTTGATTCCCGGGACCACCTGTACGTAAAATGTATGCACGCATGACTAAGTTACTTTGAATAAAAGCTTCTGCTAAATGGCATATATTATTATATACTGAACAAAGATCTAAACGCAACCATTTCAACAAATTTACTGAGTTACACTTCATGTAAAGAAATCAGTCAATTGAAATCATTCCCTAGGCGCTAATCTATGGATTTCACATGACTGAGCACAGGTGCAGCCATTGGTGGGCCTGGTAGGGCATTAGTCCACCCACTGGGGAGCCGGTCATTAGTCCACCCACTGGGGAGCAAGGCCTAGCCAATCAGACTGAGTTTTTCACCACAAAAGGGCTTTATTACTGAGAGAAATACTCCTCAGTTTCATCAGCTGTCCAGGTGGCTGGCCTCAGATGATCTCGCAGGTGAAGAAGCCGGATGTGGAGGTCCTGGGCTGACGTGGTTACACATGGTCTGAGGTTGTGAGGCCGGTTGGACGTACTTCCAAATTCGCTAAAACAAGGTTGGAGGTGGCTTATGGTAGAGAAAGTAACATTAAATTCTCTGGAAACAGTTATGGTGGACAATTCCTACAGTCAGCATGCCAATTGCACACTCCCTCAAATCTTGAGACATCTGTGGCATTGTATTGTGACAAAACTGCACATTTTAGAGTTAACTTTTATTGTCCCCAGCACACGGTCCACCTGTGGAATGATCACGCTGTTTCATCGGCTTCTTGATATGCCACACCTGTCAGGTGGATGGATTATCTTGGCAAACGAGACATGTTCACTAACAGTGTCACGTTGGCATAAATGATTCTGGAGACAGGCGCAGGAATGCCTAATAGGGTTTTTTAGTAAGCCCAAATTACGGCGCGCCGTGTGAAGGCACGGGGACGAAGAGCGAACAATCGCGTAACAAAACACAGGGTAGAAACCCAAAACAAAAGAGCGAGGAGCACCTCGAACAAATAACACATGCAGAATGATTATCACACGGGGCGAGACCCGTAATCACCTGCGCAATCCACAATGGCGCGAAAGCCCAGAACTCACAGCACAGGTACTCACACGCACCAACGGACATTATAAAAATAATGGACCGCCCAATGGAAACCAAAGGGCACAAGTACTAATCAGTGGGAATAGGGGACAGGTGTGCGTAATGAAAGTTCCGGAGTGATCCGTGACAAACAGGGATGTAAACAAATTTGTGCACAAAATTGGAGAGCTTTTTGTGCGTATGGAAAAATTCTGGGATCTTTTATTTCAGCTCATAAAACATGGGACCAACACTTTTCATGTTGAGTTTATATTTTTGTTCAGTATATATTACAACGGCACAGCACAAGGGTGGGATGCCGATACATCAAGCACTGGAAAAGACATGTCCCAATAGACATGAATGGGTTTCTTTAGTCTTCTACTCTCCTTTCGTGACCAGTTAGGAATATGGTAACAATATGGCGGAAACGTTACTATAGATTGGATTGAGATTATCTGCTTGAATGTTGTGAAACCCTACAAAACACACACTAGCTGAAGTAGCCCTCGTCTTACACATGACACAATTTCCCCTTTCCTGATTGTGACAAGACCGTATTTTCAATTTCTACCATACCATCCACCCAATAGCATACCATCCATCCATCCATCCAATACCATACCATACCATCCAATACCATACCATCCATCCAATACCATACCATACCATCCAATACCATACTATCAAATACCATACCATCCATACCATACCATCCAATACCAAACCATACCATACCATCCATCCAATACCATACCATCCAATACCATACTATCAAATACCATACCATCCATCCATACCATACCATCCATACCATCCATCCATATCATACCATCCAATACCATACCATCCAATACCATACCATACCATCCATACCATACCATCCAATACCATCCATCCAATACTATCCATCCAATACCATACCATCCAATACCATACCATCAAATACCATACCATCCATACCATACCATCCAATACCAAACCATACCATACCATCCATCCAATACCATACCATCCAATACCATACTATCAAATACCATACCATCCATCCATACCATACCATCCATACCATCCATCCATATCATACCATCCAATACCATACCATCCAATACCATACCATACCATCCATACCATACCATCCATACCATACCATCCAATACCATCCATCCAATACTATCCATCCAATACCATACCATCCAATACCATACCATCCAATACCATACCATCCAATACCATACCATCCAATACCATACCATCCAATACCATACCATCCAATACCATACCATCCAATACCATACCATCCATCCATACCATCCATCCATATCATACCATCCAATACCATACCATCCATCCATATCATACCATCCAATACCATACCATCCATACATACCATACCATACCATCCAATACCATACCATCCATCCATATCATACCATCCAATACCATACCATCCAATACCATACCATACCATCCAATACCAAACCATACCATACCATCCAATACCATACCATCCAATACCATACCATCCATCCATCCATACCATCCAATACCATCCATCCATATCATACCATCAAATCCCATACCATCCATCCATACCATACCATCCAATACCATCCATCCATACCATACCATCCATCCATATCATACCATCCATCCATATCATACCATCCATCCATATCATACCATCCATCCATATCATACCATCCAATACCATACCATACCATCCATCCATACCATACCATCCAATACCATCCAATACCATACCATCCATCCATACCATACCATCCATCCATATCATACCATCCAATACCATACCATCCATCCATATCATACCATCCAATACCATACCATCCATCCATACCATACCATCCAATACCATCCATATCATACCATCCAATACCATACATCCATACCATACCATCCAATACCATACCATCCAATACCATCCATACCATACCATCCATTACCATACCATCCATTACCATACCATCCATCCATACCATACCATCCATCCATACCATCCATCCATACCATACCATCCAATACCATACCATCCAATACCATACTATCAAATACCATACCATCCATCCATACCATCCATCCATATCATACCATCAAATACCATACCATCCAATACCATACCATACCATCCATACCATACCATCCAATACCATCCATCCAATACCATACCATCCAATACCATACCAGCCAATACCATACCATACCATCCAATACCATACCATCCAATACCATACCATCCATCCATACCATCCAATACCATACCATCCATCCATATCATACCATCCAATACCATACCATCCATCCATCCATACCATCCATCCATATCATACCATCAAATACCATACCATCCAATACCATACCATACCATCCATACCATACCATCCAACACCATACCATACCATCCAATACCAAACCATACCATACCATCCATCCAATACCATACCATCCAATACCATACTATCAAATACCATATCATACCATCCAATACCATACCATCCAATACCATACCATACCATCCATACCATACCATCCATACCATACCATCCAATACCATCCATCCAATACTATCCATCCAATACCATACCATCCAATACCATACCATCCAATACCATACCATCCAATACCATACCATCCAATACCATACCATCCAATACCATACCATACCATCCAATACCATACCATCCAATACCATACCATCCATCCATACCATCCATCCATATCATACCATCCAATACCATACCATCCATCCATATCATACCATCCAATACCATACCATCCATACATACCATACCATACCATCCAATACCATACCATACCATCCAATACCATACCATCCATCCATACCATACCATCCAATACCATCCATATCATACCATCCAATACCATACATCCATACCATACCATCCAATACCATACCATCCAATACCATCCATACCATACCATCCATACCATACCATCCATTACCATACCATCCATTACCATACCATCCATCCATACCATACCATCCATCCATACCATCCATCCATACCATACCATCCAATACCATACCATCCAATACCATACCATCAAATACCATACCATCCATCCATACCATCCATCCATATCATACCATCAAATACCATACCATCCAATACCATACCATACCATCCATACCATACCATACCATCCAATACCATCCATCCAATACCATACCATCAAATACCATACCATCCAATACCATACCATACCATCCATACCATACCATACCATCCAATAACATCCATACCATACCATCCAATAACATCCATACCATCCATTACCATACCATCCATTACCATACCATCCATCCATACCATACCATCCATCCATACCATCCATCCATACCATCCAATACCATACCATCCAATACCATACTATCAAATACCATACCATCCATCCATACCATCCATCCATATCATACCATCAAATACCATACCATCCAATACCATACCATACCATCCATACCATACCATACCATCCAATACCATCCATCCAATACCATACCATCCAATACCATACCAGCCAATACCATACCATACCATCCAATACCATACCATCCAATACCATACCATCCATCCATACCATCCAATACCATACCATCCATCCATATCATACCATCCAATACCATACCATCCATCCATCCATACCATCCATCCATATCATACCATCAAATACCATACCATCCAATACCATACCATACCATCCATACCATACCATCCAACACCATACCATACCATCCAATACCAAACCATACCATACCATCCATCCAATACCATACCATCCAATACCATACTATCAAATACCATACCATCCATCCAATACCATACCATCCATACCATCCATCCATATCATACCATCCAATACCATACCATCCAATACCATACCATACCATCCATACCATACCATCCATACCATACCATCCAATACCATCCATCCAATACCATCCATCCAATACCATACCATCCAATACCATACCATCCAATACCATACCATCCAATACCATACCATCCAATACCATACCATACCATCCAATACCATACCATCCAATACCATACCATCCATCCATATCATACCATCCAATACCATACCATCCAATACCATACCATCCATCCATATCATACCATCCAATACCATACCATCCATACATACCATACCATACCATCCAATACCATACCATCCATCCATATCATACCATCCAATACCATACCATCCAATACCATACAATACCATACCATCCAATACCAAACCATACCATACCATCCAATACCATACCATCCAATACCATACAATACCATACCATCCAATACCAAACCATACCATACCATCCAATACCATACCATCCAATACCATACCATCCATCCATCCATACCATCCAATACCATCCATCCATATCATACCATCAAATACCATACCATCCATCCATACCATACCATCCATACCATACCATCCAATAACATCCATCCATACCATACCATCCATCCATATCATACCATCCATCCATATCATACCATCCATCCATATCATACCATCCAATACCATACCATCCATCCATACCATACCATCCAATACCATCCAATACCATACCATCCATCCATACCATACCATCCATCCATATCATACCATCCAATACCATACCATCCATCCATATCATACCATCCAATACCATACCATCCATCCATACCATACCATCCAATACCATCCATATCATACCATCCAATACCATACATCCATACCATACCATCCAATACCATACCATCCAATACCATCCATACCATACCATCCATACCATACCATCCATTACCATACCATCCATTACCATACCATCCATCCATACCATACCATCCATCCATACCATCCATCCATACCATACCATCCAATACCATACCATCCAATACCATACCATCCAATACCATACTATCAAATACCATACCATCCATCCATACCATCCATCCATATCATACCATCAAATACCATACCATCCAATACCATACCATACCATCCATACCATACCATACCATCCAATACCATCCATCCAATACCATACCATCCAATACCATACCAGCCAATACCATACCATACCATCCAATACCATACCATCCAATACCATACCATCCATCCATACCATCCAATACCATACCATCCATCCATATCATACCATCCAATACCATACCATCCATCCATACCATCCATCCATATCATACCATCAAATACCATACCATCCAATACCATACCATACCATCCATACCATACCATCCAACACCATACCATACCATCCAATACCATCCATCCAATACCATACCATCCAATACCATACCAGCCAATACCATACCATCCAATACCATACCATCCATCCATACCATCCAATACCATACCATCCATCCATATCATACCATCCAATACCATACCATCCATACATACCATACCATCCAATACCATACCATCCATCCATATCATACCATCCAATACCATACCATCCAATACCATACCATCCAATACCATACCATCCAATACCATACCATCCAATACCATACCATCCAATACCATACCATTCGCCATACCATACCATCCAATACCATACCATACCATCCAATACCATACCATCCAATACCATACCATCCATCCATACAATACCATACCATCCAATACCATACCATACCATCCATCCATACCATCCATACAATACCATCCATACAATACCATACCATCCAATACCATACCATCCAATACCATACAATACCATACCATACCATCCAATACCATACCATCCAATACCATCAAATACCATACCATCCAATACCATACCATCCAATACCATACCATCCAATACCATACCATCCATCCATATCATACCATCCAATACCATACCATCCATACATACCATACCATACCATCCAATACCATACCATACCATCCAATACCATACCATCCCATCCAATACCATACCATCCAATACCATACCATCCAATACCATTCAATACCATACCATCCAATACCATACCATCCAATACCATACCATCCAATACCATACCATACCATACCATACCATCCATATCATACCATCCAATACCATACAATACTATACCATCCAATACCATACCATCCAATACCATACCATACCATCCAATACCATACCATCCATCCAATACCATACCATCCAATACCATACCATCCAATACCATACCATCCAATACCATACCATCCATCCAATACCATACCATACCATCCATCCATATCATACCATCCAATACCATACCATCCATCCAATACCATACCATCCAATACCATACCATCCAATACCATACCATCCATCCAATACCATACCATACCATCCATCCATATCATACCATCCAATACCATACCATCCAATACCATACCATACAATTACCATACCATCCATCCATATCATACCATCCAATACCATACAATACCATACCATCCAATACCATACCATCCATCCATCCATATCATACCATCCAATACCATACCATCCAATACCATACCATCCATCCATACCATACCATCCAATACCATACCATACCATCCAATACCATACCATCCATCCATACCATACCATACCATCCAATACCATACCATACCATACCATCCATCCATACCATCCAATACCATACCATCCAATACCATACCATCCAATACCATACCATCCAATACCATACCATCCATCCATACCATACCATCCAATACCATACCATCCATCCATACAATACCATACCATCCAATACCATACCATCAAACACCATACCATCCAATACCATACCATCCAATACCATCCAATACCATACCATCCAATACCATACCATCCATCCAATACCATACCATCCATCCAATACCATACCATCCAATACCATACCATCCATCCAATACCATACCATCCATCCATCCAATACCATACCATACCATACCATACCATCCAATACCATACCATCCAATACCATACCATCCAATACCATCCATCCATCCATCCATCCATCCATCCATCCATCCATCCATCCATCCATCCATCCATCCATCCATCCATCCATCCATCCATCCATCCATCCATCCATCCATCCATACATACATACATACATACATACATACATACATACATACATACATACATACATACATACATTTACTGACTGAGCTGAAAGCCAAGGGTGGAGAAACACACACTCAAGTCTGTGTATCATGTATATTCACTAGAAATCAAACACACCCCACAAGTACACACAGCCTCCCGCACTCATTCAGCCACGGAACCACACACATGCATGGAACACAGACACTTCACACACACCCCCCCTCCTTTCAAACACTCCGTATAACAGCCACACACTTCCTTGTAACCTTTTCTCTGGAGACAACACTCAGCTCTGAAGGTCGGGTCATTCCAGGAATCCCTGTTCCTTCGAAAAGCTACTGCTTACATTAAAGAATGTGTGTGTGTGTGTGTGTATACTGCATAAATCATTTGGTAGAGAGACTAGAGAACAGAGGCTGATTAGTCAAAACAACACTTCGTACCCGCCGACCTCTGCCACAAAGTGCCCTAAACGGAACACATCTTGAATGACTGCGACAAAAACAACAAATAACACAAATGACTCCAAATGTCTACAATTCCCAGCCACGTTTTAGTCGCTCAGAGAGAGAGAGAGATTTGCACATCACAACAACACTATACATAATGATATTTGCAATGCCTATTACTTTGGAACTTCTGTGAGTGTAATGTTTACTGTTAATTTGTATTGTTCATTTCACTTTTGTCTATTACCTACCTCACTTGCATTGGCAATGTTAACATGTTTCCTATGCCAATAAAGCCCTTGAATTGAGAGGGGGGGGGGGGGATAAGATGAGGATGCGATTTCATTCCCCATCACAGATGGTTTTAATGTTAGAAGTGTGACGTGTTTACCTGGGGGGAGGGCCTTGTACGCGCTAGGAATGTGAGCTCTTAGAGAAGGAATCAGCCTCCCACATTCCTCAGAGAGGGAGGAAGAGAGAAGCAGGAAAAAAAAGGAGAGAGGGAGAGAGAGAGAGAGAGAAACGGTGAAGTATAGCGAGAGAGGGTAAAGAAAGACTGTGCGAGAGAAAGAGACACACAGAGACAGAGAGCGAGAGCCAACAAAATGTGTGGTGCAAACCACAATAACACTGTTGGGTGACCCAGCGGGAGAACCTGGGTCTCGAGGTGCCGGACAGACTTGTTTCCTTTGCAAGCAACTTGAAGTGAAGAAATAGTCCATGGTGACACTGCTCCCATTGCCGACGTAAAGGTTCCACAAGCCTCAAGACCACGTCTTCTGACACTCGCTCGCTCGCGGAATATTTTCCCAGATACTGAAAGACGTTCAGCGTATACAATAAGGCTCTCACTGTGCACTAGACTGATATGATACGCTTGGATTCAGTGGATTGATATGGGGTAGATACTATTTTAAGATGAGAATTAGAATGGATCAATACAACAGACTGGCCCGCCCTGTTCTTCATTCACTATTGGCGATTACATAATTATGCATGACATGACCTCCTAAAACTGCGTGTAAACTCCAGTTCTGTTTGTGATATTAAGATTCTAACGACGATACGGTGTTATATAGACTTATTTAGGAAGGTTCAAGGACGGGGGAGCAAGACTTAACAAAATGGCAGAGTAATAAAACAATTAAACTCATGCAGTCAAAATTGATTAAGCGGTTCTAGTGTTAAGCTGAAGAGTCGTAAAGCAGTGCCCACATGGCCACCATGCCAGCCCAGAGGCGCCAGAAATAGCTTGTCCTCTCCTTCTGTGCCCCCACTACCAACCGCCAGGCTGGTGGCTCAGAGAGGCTCGCCATGTTTGGCTGGGTCCGCCACAGTAAACAACAAGCCAGACGCAAGCACAACAAACCACAGACCCGGCTGTATTCAACTCTGGCTGTTGTCGCCGACCCACAGCACCAAAACCACGCTTCCTCTGTGATTGACAGCGTAAGAAAAACACTCAGGGATGTGGAGAAAAACCAAAACCCCGCCCACTCTGTTGTGATTGACGAGTGAGAGAAACCACTTGGGTTGATTGACAGCTCAGCAAACGTTTTTTTTGTGGCGTTAGAGTGGCTCTCAAACTACTGCCTCAGATCACGCTTCCTGTGTCAACTTTGACCTCTCACGATGTGAGACACTTTAGTCGAACCCCCTACGGAATACTGACTGACTACAAAGCGTTGCAAAGATGAGGTTATTTCCTTGACAACTTACTTTACCTAAACAGTGGTCTTGTGGCATGGAATTGCAACGTAAGCTGTCAGCTTATGACATCTGCTATGTCATGCATATGACAGCGTTATGCAGCTCCAAAGTCAGAAGGTTAAGTCAAAGAAAGTACAGTATGTCGATACCTGGAAACTGCTTCTCCAATAGAAATCCCTGATCACACCTGAAGGCGATGCCATGGCGACGTTAGCCAGCTAAGCTCATGCCTAGGAACATGTCATTGGGTCTAAGGGTCGTGTCGCGCCGAACTGAACATGTGCAGGCCGTCAAATCAAAAGGCACTCCTTCAGTATAAGGTGGGAGCAAACAACATGCTCAGCTACTTAAGACATTAACCCCAAACCTCGTTCTGGTTTGTCGAGTCTGCTTCGCGAAGCGTTCCCGGAAGTATCGCAATGTTGGGCTTCTGGGTTCAGAAATTCTGTAGTCAAGTTGTCAAATGATCAAAGCATAGATATACGTCAAAATGATGGCAGTGAACAAGGATTAGGGGCACAGTAAAGCCAAAATGAAGACATTCTATTTGAGGGTGTGTAGAGAAACCAAAATGGCAGCCCAGCTCTTGAAAGGACATGCGTGTGAGGCAGGCTCACCTTGTTTTCTCCCTCGATGACAATGACGGGCACGGAGGTTGCAGGCCAGCGGTGCTTAGCAGGGAGAGGCTTGTCACAGTTCCACAGCACAATGATCTGAGACAGGAGAGAGACAGAGGGAGTTGGGGAGAAAGGAAGAGACATGGAGACAGAAACAAGCAATTGAGATTATAGAAGGGGTGGGGGAGTTAAAGGTGTGAGAGAGCAGGAGAAAGAAATCTCATGAGAATCACAGATATGACATTCTAAAATTACACTTCATTTTAATTTACTAACCACATAACATCACATTCCCCCATCGTAGGTCTTCAACATTTCATTATCCAATTCAAAACATCTGACATTTAACTCCATCCAACCACCCCACAATTGAGAGCTTAAATGGGATTCCTATTATTAGTATTTGGTAGCATTGCCTTTAAATTGTTTCATTTGGGTCAAATGTTTCGGGAAGCCTTCCACTAGCTTCCTACAATAAGTTGGGTGAATTTTGGGCCATTCCTCCTGACAGAGCTGGTGTAAATGAGTCAGGTTGTAGGCCTCCTTGCTCGCACACGGTTTCTCAGTTCTGCCTACAATCTATAGGATTGAGGTCGGGGCTTTGTGATGGCCACTCCAATACCTTGACTTTGTTGTCCTTAAGCCATTTTGCCACAACTTTGGAAGTATGCTTGGGGTCATTGTCCATTTGAAAGACCCATTTGCGACCAAGCTTCAACTTCATGACAGATGTCTTGAGATGTTGCTTCAATATATCCACATCATTTTCCTACCTCATGATGCCATCTATTTTGTGAAGTGCACCTGTCCCTCCTGTAGCAAAGCACCCCCACAACGTGATGTTGCCACCACCGTGCAAGACTCCCCATTTTTCCTCCAAACATAACGATGGTCATTATGGCAAAACAGTTCTATTTTTGTTTCAACAGACCAGAGGACATTTCCCCAAAAAGGCAAATCTTTGTTCCCATGTGCAGTTGCAAACCGTAGTCTGGCTTTTTTAAGGCGGTTTTGGAGCAGTGGCTTCTTCCATGTTGAGCGACCTTCCAGCTTATGTCGATATAGGACTCGTTTTACTATGAAAATAGATACTTTTGTACCCGTTTCCTCCAGCATCTTCACAAGGTCCTTTGCTGTTGTTCTGGGATTGATTTGCACATTTCACACCAAAGTAAGTTCATCTCTAAGAGACAGAAAGCGCCTCCTTCCTCAGCGGTATGATGGCTGCATGGTCCCATGGTGTACATACTTGCGTACTATTGTATGTACAGATGAACGTGGTACCTTCAGGCGTTTGGAAATTGCTCCCAAGGATGAACCAGACTTGTGGAGGTCCACCATTTTTTTTCTGTAGTCTTGGCTGATTTCTTTAGATTTTCCCATGATGTCAAGCAAAGAGGCACTGAGTTTCAAGGTAGGCATCCACAGGTACACCTCCAATTGACTCAAATGATGTCAATTAGCCTATCAGAAGCTTCTAAAGCCATAACATAATTTTCTGGAATTTTCCAAGCTGTTTAAATGCACAGTCAACTAAGTGTATGTATGTAAAAGTGTATGTATGTAAATGTCTGACCCACTGCAATTGTGATCCAGTGAATTATAAGTGAAATAATTTGTCTGTAAACAATTGTTGGAAAAATTACTTGTGTCATGCTCAAAGTAGATGTCCTAACCGACTTGACAAAACTATAGTTTGTTCACGAGAAATTTGTAGAGTGGTTGAAAAACAAGTTTTAAAGGCTCCAACCTAAGTGCATGTAAACTTCCGACTTCAACTGTACATGCATAAAGATCTGCATGTCATTGTGGCAGATAACTGAAGTGTATAGGGTTTCATGCAGTGTTAACACAGACACACACTCCCTCACACACACAAAACACACACGCCTCTCTCCCAAACGTACACCCTGCTCCCGACTTTAAAGTTAGGCACCAAACAGAATGTAAGGGGCACCAGAAAGAGACCAATTGTTTTATTTTTATATATATAGTTAGGTCTCTATGAATACTTTTACGCATCTCATGAGTAGCAGACCTTTTTCCTTTCTTCCAGTACCAATCAAATGTGCATAGACCTACTGTCACGTTACCAGGGCGATAATTAGCTAGGCAAAATGACTAAACAACACTGTTTGTTAACAAACCAATCATTTGTGGGCCGGGATTAGGTTAAATGGTTTGCGAAGTGATATAAAATGCGTGCGGAAAAAAACAAAAACACATCTGAGCTAGAGACCAGCCGTTTCCTTTGCTCTAAAGTTGCAAGCATGCCTGTTGCAAAGCTGTTTTTAAACCCTCTGGCACTGCTGCGTGACAGCGGACTTGCAAAGCCTGTACTCAGCTGGCCTGTGCTCTTGGTTATATCAAGGATGAAATGATATACAATGTATTAATGTAGCTCACTCTGCACACTGCTCCAATGTATCAAATGTACAAACGTAACAGAAGACTGATCAAGGCTCCATCCCCGCTCGCCACCAAGGCTAAATTCTATTTTAATAGATGTGCAGGAAGAGCGGATGGAGAGAAGCAGGTGAATGAGGACTGGTGGGGGATAGTGCCGTGGGAGTCATTCAATCTTGTCAAACCATTGATTGTCAAAGCAAATAACTGCCGGCCTCACGGTAATTGACCGTTAATTGACATAAACACATTTAGCATCTCCTGTAGTCCATTTCAGAAGAACAGAATAGCATACTCTGATTTGTCCTCATGTTAGGCCCTGATATGGCTGTGCCATTTGGACGTGGGCTACACTAGTTCATTTAGCAGAATTTTGTGTAATTATTTCATATTATTTTATCGTATGAAGAATCAAATTGAACATAGCTGAAGGGAAAGGATATCGTCTCCAAACAATTTGAGGAAGTGCGCACATGCGTTTTATCTGTGTTGAACGGTAAGAGAAACAGGTCCTCCCTATATGCTTCATTTAGAGTTACTTATGCAACTTTAGTTGTGATTCAAACGTTGTGCCATATGTGTTTTAATACGTTCTAAGGCTCCAATGATGATTTGAAAAAAGTCGCATGAAAGGCATGAGCTCTGCTTTGTTTTTGTTATTGTGTGCAGGCTACACACACTTCATCAGTCTCTCATTCACAATTTGACAAGCACTTGAAAATGACTCAAATTTCCCAGCGGCATCCCCTCCGTGGCTGTAAAGCTCTTAAAATAAATCCATGCCTTTTGTGGCCAGTGGCCGTTGTGCTCTTGGGCTGAATATAATCATTACAATTCCCTTCTCCTCCAATTCATCCCAAAGGTGTTCGATAGGGTTGAGGAGGTCAGGGCTCTTTGCAGGCCAGTCAAGTTCTTCCACATCGCCGGTGTGGTGGTAATACGGTCACCTTAACAGTACGGAATGCAGCTGAAATGCACATGAAAGCGAAGTGGACATTATTGGATCGGTGAATATAAGAGACTAGTAGTTGCTGTTGCTTAAAACATTTACTGAATTTATAAACAACTGACTTAATAACCATTTTTTAAACAGGCGCCAGCGGGTTATTTAGCTCGGTAGGGGCGAAAATGTTGGTAGTATCAAATCCAATTTGATTTGTCACATACACAAGCAGATGTTAATGTGAGTGTAGCGAAAGGCTTGTGCTTCTAGATCCGACACATGAAATGAAAAAAATCGAACATGTTGGTATCATAAATTCAGTGTATCGTGTATGTGTGTTTCAGTATGAGTGTGCCAGTGAGGTGTGTACCAGTGAGGTGAGCGACAGACACAGTTCCTCTGTAAAACTGTGGAAGACGCGCACTCACAGCAGGAAGTCCACAATCTCTGCATGCATGTCTCTGCCAGCGCCGTCTCAAAAGCTTTTTTGCTCCCAATTCTCTCCCCACCCTCTCCCTCTCTCTCTCTACCCCTTTTCTCCCTCCCATTCATTCATTTATTTATATCCCTCTTCTCTACTTCCCGTCCCCCTCAACATGGAAGTCTTTGTGGGCTGAGAGTGAGATGATGTAAATGTTGATACTTTTCTTATGTACCTGGCTCTCCGCTTTGCATAGGGAGCCTGCAATCTAGAATACAAAGCATTTCTATATAGAAAGGAGGGTTGCACACCTCCCTACACAATTAAGATGCATTAGGGGGTGTGTAACACACTATAGTAGACACAGCTATCGGACTTTGGTTTAATTTCCCCAGCCCTGGTTAAAACCAATACCTCTTGTATCCAGCTGGCCCACGGCGCTTTCAGATACGCACACAGACAGAGAGAGAGAGAGAGATGACCAATCGGTACAGATTGTAATTCAATCCACATGAGTTAACTCTGAGGTGGTAGAGAGAGTGGTTGGTTATTTTTATTAATTTTTATTTTACCTTTATTTAACTAGGCAAGTCAGTTAATAAGAACAAATTCTTATTTTCAATGACAGCCTAGGAACAGTGGGTTAACTGCCTGTTCAGGGGCAGAACGACAGATTTGTACCTTGTCAGCTCGGGGGTTTGAACTTGCAACCTTCCGGTATCCTAGTGGTCTCTGTCTGTTTTCACATTGTAGGTATTGGTGACGAGGCTTTAGTATTTACTTGTAGGCCATGCTTACACAAACAGCTGATTTATGACGTTATTATTTACGAGATGAAAGGGGACTCCTTATTAAATGATTGATCTCACTAGGTGTCCAATTCATATCCAGAACTCCAAATCATTTTTAAGGGGTAGAGCCACTGGTGCTTGAGAAGATGTCCTTTTGTCTCGGCAATGATGCTACGAAATCCCTCACAGTTGGGAGTAATATTGGGTTTCGGGAGAGTTCCGACAATTGGAGGACATGAGCAGGAATGTGCACACACACAAACACGTTTGTGGCTTCTTACCTGTGCACAATACGGTGATTTGGCAACAGCCACCAACAGCTTGAGGATGGGCTGGGATTGGGAGACCAGGGGGGTGACTGCATGGATGACAGCCGTGAACTTGGGGTACGGTTTTATACCTGGAACATAAAACAGGTCAAAACGTACAGTATTACTGGTAAGGTTTGATACCTACAATACAGACAAACATGATATTTGTTAAAGTCGGATGTCTGGAACACAGACAAACATAAAGTAGGATATTGACATCACTCGGTCTATAGCTGAACAAAGGAACAAAACTCTTGGTGATTCTCAGACGTTTCGCCTCTAGATACATTTCTTTTGGCATCGCCAAATTATCAGTTTGTTCAAAGTCATTATCCTCAATTACAGCAGGCATAAAATAAAATACACATTTCTATGAGAAATCATTCGAAACTAGACCTAAAAATGGTTCATTCTCCGTATGTTTTCACATTGTAGTTATTGGTGACGAGGCTTTAGTATTTACTTGTAGGCCATGCTTACACAAACAGCCGATTTATGACGTTATTATTTACGAGATGAAAGGGGACTCCTTATTAAATGATTGATCTCACTAGGTGTCCAATTCATATCCAGAACACCAAATCATTTTTAAGGGGTCGAGGCATTGGCTCCTCATAATAACAGATTGGATTCGGAGTGTCATTACGAGATCGATTCTCCTGTTTTATCGGTCTCATTTAGTCCTCCAACACTCCACCTCGTCTCTTTAAAAACTCCACATGCTTAATTGGTTGACTCCGTGAAAAACGACTAAAAACAACTCACCGCAGGGTAATCAATGCTCGTCACCCCGCGATAATTGTAATATTTGCGCCTCGCCCCGAGGTGCTCGATCAAAAGGGTTGTGTATTGAGGGAGCTGACTACCTGACTTCATCGACGAGATGACAATAGAGTTACAGAGGAGAAGAATCCCAAATAGCACCCTATCCCATTTATAGTGCACTAGTTTTGAGCTGGGCCTATAGGGCTCTGGGTCAGAAGTAGTGCACTACATAGGGAATAGGCAGCCATTTGGGACGCACTAAAAAAAAGGCCTTTGAGGTCACAGATTGTTACAGAGGCGCAGTTTGTGTTGGTGAACCGGCGCAGCGGTATATGCCGTGCTCACTGAGTGAAACGAACGACTGACCATTAGGCGTGTCAGCGCGCCTAATGCGAGCATCAATCAAGGGTCAATCAGGGTAACACGTTGTTATAGCCACTGTAACAAGTCAATTGATCTAGTGGGACAGCGTCTCGGCTACGTAGTCATTTAAGACTCTGTCACAGCTGGAATCCAAGGTTCTAGAAACAGACGCTTCTCATTTAAAAAACAACAGCATTTGGACGGGGGTTAGCAGTATATCATAGGCTAAGGGAAATGTTTAAGAAGACACAAGGACTCTACCCATAACATAGATAGCATGTACCTACTACTTGACCAAACACACAACAAAATGAGATATTCTGGTGTGGTGGCAAGGTGACTTCCCTTGTGTAGCCCTAGTAGATCTATAGCTCAAGACAATCGGTAAAGGACTGCTGTTACACAGATACGGAACGACTGGTGCTACCATGCAATAAATGCGATGGAGTGGAGTTTTTCCCGAGCCAAATGTGTTCCCGCTTGGGCTTGCTCTATGGGATCTAGAACGGGTAACTGTAAAATGCACTTTGTGACAACAGCTGGTGTGAAAAGGCCATACAAATTGAGTGGTCGATTGAGAGGGGGGGGGGGGGGGGGGGGGGGGGGCTCACCTAGGGTGGCGTAGTAGAAGGGGAAGTCTCCCAAGTGGGCAGAGTACTGTGGCAGGGCGAAGAGCCCCCCCAGGGTGGCTGTTCCACATCAAGGTGCTCCTGGACTCCTGCTGCAGCACCCGGTCCTGGATAATCTGGAGGGCAAGAGGAGATGGGCAGAGGTCAAAACCAGTTCCTCCAACAGAACATTCATAGACCCTAAAAACACCAGTCACTCAAAAACAGATACACTGAGGTTCTGTTATTCACTCATATACCACTATATTACTAGCATTAGGTGTGTGTCCAGTAGAGAGAAACATTCCGAACGTCGCAGACAGCTGTATAATGTGATAATAATATAATAATAATAATATATGCCATTTAGCAGACGCTTTTATCCAAAGCGACTTACAGTCATGTGTGCATACATTCTACGTATGGGTGGTCCCGGGGATCGAACCCACTACCCTGGCGTTACAAGCGCCATGCTCTACCAACTGAGCTACAGAAGGACCACAATAAACCAGAGCTCCCCAGCCCTCTTCCCGGAGAGCTCACCGTCCTGTAGGTGTTGACGCCGACGCTAATCTCGCGCACCTCATTCTAATAATTGGCTGGTTGAGAAGCTGAATCAGGTTCGTTTACAACTGGGGTTGGAGTGAAAACCTACAGGAGGGCAGCTCTCCAGGAACAGGGATGGAGAGCCCTATAGTAGACTGACCCTGTTTAGTACTCTTTACATTAGGGTTTCCCAAACGTGCTTTTCTATGCTTTATTTCTTGACATTATTTCTTGCCTTCATTTATATCCGCAACGCTCAAACGTTTCAGCCACACGACGAAGCCCCGCTAATACAGCGAGACCTCTAACAGGAGCCGCTTACATTTTTATTTTTTTATTTTTACCTTTATTTAACTAGGCAAGTCAGTTAAAGAACAAATTCTTATTTTCAATGACGGCCTAGGAACAGTGCCTGTTCAGGGGCAGAACGACAGATTTGTACCTTGTCAGCTCGGGGGTTTGAACTTGCAACCTTCCGGTTACTAGTCCAACGCTCTAACCACTAGGCCACCCTGCCGCCCCATACATACGAGACATCCAGATAAACCTGTAACTCAGCAGTCAGTCATACAAATAGAAGCTGTGCCCAAAACATACTTCACGCACGAAAGAACAAACCAGCTCAGTGGTACATACAGTCAAACACCAGCCACTCCAATGAAGAGTCCACTCATTCATTCCCCTTACAAATAGTCCCTCACACATCCAAACGCCAATACCAGACTGTCCATTTTCCCCTGTTGCTTTCTGAGGTGGGGGATGCAATTCTGCTGCTGCTGTGGTATCGAGGCACGACAGAAAGCGAAAATTACCGCTGTGCCCCTGAGCAAGGGCTAAATTGCGTCCGTAAAACATGCGCAGGTTTGCAGTCGTGTTTTTAGGCTCTCTATCGAATCCTGCGGTGGCGGAATAGGTGGCGGGTGACTTGGCCGTTGGCTTGGTAACAACGCGTAACATCTCGGGTGGTTGTGGATGGAAAGCGACGGTGGGCGGCTGGAGAAGGGAGCTAATAACACCGCTGGAGGGGTCTGGCTTTGTTTTGTTTAGCTCCCCGTTGGCTTTCGCAGAAGCAACTCGCCCCTGGGGTCCACAAAAAAAACTAAACATGACAAGTAACAAAACACTTACCCACCGACAGACGAGGACAGTCACAAGTTTGAAATAAAACTACATGCAAACAATACAAAAAAACCGATACAAACAATACAAAAAAACGATACAAACAATACAAAAAACCGATACAAACAATACAAAAAAACCGATACAAACAATACCAAAAAAACCATACAAACAATACAAAAAAAACGATACAAACAATACAAAAAAAAACGATACAAACAATACAAAAAAACCGATACAAACAATACAAAAAAACCGATACAAACAATACAAAAAAACCGATACAAACAATACAAAAAAACCGATACAAACAATACAAAAAAACCGATACAAACAATACAAAAAAAAACGATACAAACAATACAAAAAAAAACGATACAAACAATACAAAAAAACCGATACAAACAATACAAAAAAACCGATACAAACAATACAAAAAAAACGATACAAACAATACAAAAAAACCGATACAAACAATACAAAAAAACCGATACAAACAATACAAAAAAAAACGATACAAACAATACAAAAAAAACGATACAAACAATACAAAAAAACCGATACAAACAATACAAAAAAACCGATACAAACAATACAAAAAAAAACGATACAAACAATACAAAAAAACCGATACAAACAATACAAAAAAAACGATACAAAGAATACAAAAAAAACGATACAAACAATACAAAAAAAACGATACAAACAATACAAAAAAACCGATACAAACAATACAAAAAAAACGATACAAACAATACAAAAAAAACGATACAAACAATACAAAAAAAACGATACAAACAATACAAAAAAAAGGTGTGTTAAGAGTGTGTGTGTGTGTGTGTGTGTGTGTGTGTGTGTGTGTGTGTGTGTGTGTGTGTGTGTGTGTGTGTGTGTCCCCTCACAGTCCCCACTGTTACATGAGATGTTGCTTAATCTGTTTTTCAAAAGGTATTTTGCTGTTTGCTTGAGTAATAGGAGATGGAAGGGAGTTCCATGTGATCGTGGCACTGTAGAATACTTTAATAATATTGACAAAGCAATATAAAAATTAATCTGCAGAGGTGGGGATAAGAAACGAGAGGCAGTTTTCCACTGCTTACGGCCCCTCAGGCCAGTCAATAACCATTTGCCTCAGCCCAACAGATTAACTTGGAATCCTTTAGCCTCTCAATAAAAAAAGCACTCACCACCTTCAAAACGAGGGTCTTAAGACCATATGAAGGGCTATTTCTCTTGCATGGCTGAACTCCTTCCTCTTGAGCGTCCTAGCTGAGCATGATGGACGACTCAATCCAGCCTCCCAACAGCTAAAATCAGCCAATTAGGAGAATAATAGATAAATCCGCTCTCTTTTGGAAACACACTGTAATTCCGTTTCATAGGTGTGCCGGGAATCGACAGGAACAGAGAAGAGGCTCCA
Source organism: Oncorhynchus gorbuscha (assembly GCF_021184085.1). Lineage (NCBI taxonomy): Eukaryota > Metazoa > Chordata > Actinopteri > Salmoniformes > Salmonidae > Oncorhynchus > Oncorhynchus gorbuscha. The sequence continues at coordinate 26,200,940 of NC_060196.1, forward strand.
TTGGCTTTGCGATTGGTCAAATCTTCTCAACCCTCCCTGAAACGCAACGTGATTGGTTGGCTTGTTTACTCGCTCGCCAACTCAGCCGCAACGGCATTAACATACACTAACACGAAGAAAAGTATGTGGACACCTGCTCGTCGGAACATCTCATTCCAAAATCATGGGCAATAATATGGAGTTGGTCTCCCCTTTGCTGATATAACAGCTTCCCCTCTTCTGGGAAGGCTTTCTACTGGATGTTGGAACATTGCTGCGGGGACTTGCTTCCATTCAGCCACAAGAGCATTAGTGAGGTCAGGCACTGATGTTGGGCAATTAGACCTGGCTCGCAGTCTGTGTTCCAATTCATCCCAAAGGTGTTCGATGGGGTTGAGGTCAGGGCTCTGTGCTGGAGCATTAAGATTTCCCTTTACTGGAACTAAGGGGCCTAGCCCGAACTATGAAAAAAACAGTTCCAGACCATTTTCCCCTCCTCCACCAAACCTTATAGTTGGCGCTATGCATTAGGGCAGGTAGTGTTCCCTTGGCATCCGACCACACCCAGACTCGTCCATGGTGAAGTGTGATTCATCACTCCAGAGAACATGTTTCCACTGCTCCATTCCAATTGCGGTGAGCTTTACACCACTCCGGCCGACGCTTGGCATTGCGCATGGTGATCTTGGGCTTTGGTGCGCGTGTTACAATGTCCCCCGCCCTCCTCCACACCTTAGCACAGAGTGACAGCACGTCAGTGGGGTTAAGCCTGGGTGCCACCGCCGAGCTGGTGCCCAAACACTGAGACGTTTTTTTCGCTGAATTCCTGGTGATTCTAGTCTTTTTTTACCCTCGGAAAAAATCACTTGCCGGATGGTTTTGGCATGCAGGCCGCCTGTTGCCGACCCCTGGTGTAGACTGTGCAAGACGTTGAAAAGATGTTGAAGATGTAAATTAGGTTGAAAAGACATAAAAAAATATTTCAACGTCTTGTGCTCATAGGATGATGCATTTGCAATCGTAGTGTGAGGTGTGCGGATGGCTGGTGGTGTGAGGATGGCTGGTGGTGTGCGGATGGCTGGTGGTGTGAGGATGGCTGGTGGTGTGAGGATGGCTGGTGGTGTGAGGATGGCTGGTGGTGTGTGGATGGCTGGTGGTGTGAGGATGGCTGGTGTTGTGCGGATGGCTGGTGTTGTGCGGATGGCTGGTGGTGTGAGGATGGCTGGTGGTGTGTGGATGGCTGGTGGTGTGTGGATGGCTGGTGGTGTAAGGTCAGTCTAGCATGAAATAGACACTTGGGAATAAACAGAGAGATTGCGGTGAGGCTAGCGTGACATTGGAACTCTGGAAGACAGGGGGAGATTGATAGCCGAGGAGACGGAGAGAGAAAATGAGAAAGAAAGTGTGTGTGTGTTGTGTGAGTGTGAGTTTTCTGTGTATCTGTGTGTGCATGTGTCTGTGTCTGTGTGTGTGTGTGTGTGTGTGTCTCACCTCCAGAGTAGTCAGCACAATCTTCTCCATGGAGGAGAAGTAGGCCTCCCACAGGAACTGAGTCTGCTGCCTCAGAGCTAGGATCTTATCCTGATGGATGGAGCGCACCGTGGACGGGATCTGGAGGAGGACAGGAGGGGGACATTGTTAGATAGAGGGGCTGGAGAGAAGAGTGGGGGGGGGGGCAACGTGCCATGGTTGGGTCAGAGAGAGGGGGATGGAGGAGGACAGCAGGTTCAGTCAGAGAGAGGGGAGGGATAGAGGGAGGGAGGAGGACAGCAGGGTCAGTCAGAGAGGGGGGAGGGATAGAGGAGGGAAACGGAGCGAGAAACGACTGTTTGAATTTTCTGTTGCAAAATGTTTTGCTAAGGTGTGTCTAGCCTCTAATGAATACGATCCCGGGCTGAGACACAGTCAGTGAGTGGACTCTCCGATTCATTGCGTTAACGCTAGTTATCATTGGCTTGCGAAACTAACTCCAAACTGCACGTAGAGACATAAATGCTATCCACGAGTTCATCTGACTCTTGGTAAGTAGAATCTTTCAGTGTCCCTTTTAGGGACGGTTAAGGGACGGGGGTGGTGGTTGCGGGGATGGTGAGGGGTGTGCATCGTACCTGCAGCAGGAGCCTCTCGTCCCCGATGACGGCCGCCGTGTTCCAGTTGATGATCTCAGAGAAGGGCAGCTCCCAACCGTTACTCAGCATCACAGGCACACAGGCTGCCTAAAGACAGAGATACACAACCCAGGGAGAGAGAGAAGAATAGATTAGGGACACAGAGAGAAGCATGGAACAAGAGATATAATTTTTGTTTTAAACAGACTTGGAAATCGATACAATAAAACAGCACAGAGACAGAGAGAGAGAGAACGAGAGAGAGAGAACAAGAGAGACAGAACGAGAGAGAGAGAACGAGAGAGAGAGAACGAGAGAGAGAGAACGAGAGAGACAGAACGAGAGAGACAGAACGAGAGAGACAGAAAACGAGAGAGACAGAAAACGAGAGAGACAGAAGATGAGAGAGACAGAAGACGAGAGAGACAGAAAACGAGAGAGACAGAAAACGAGAGACAGAAAACGAGAGAGAACGAGAGACAGAACGAGAGAGAGAACGAGAGAGACAGAATGAGAGAGACAGAACAAGAGAGAGAGAACGAGAGAGAGAGAACGAGAGAGACAGAACGAGAGAGACAGAACGAGAGAGACAGAACGAGAGAGACAGAACGAGAGAGACAGAACGAGAGAGACAGAACGAGAGAGACAGAACGAGACAGCAAAAGCGGGAGAGAGAAGAAAAAGAGCAAGAGAGGGAGAGGTAACCAAGCGGAGGCTGGCCTTCGGCAGTGGCGAAGTAGAGGAGACTTAATGGCGAGGTAGAGGAATGGCGAGAAGAGGAGAACAGCTGGTGCAGTGTGATGAGAGGTTGACGTAATGACAGCCCTGTCAATCAGGGGTCATAAAGGTGTCAGCTAAAACAGCATTGGCCCCCGGGCCCTGCTTTCGCTCTCACACTCTCCTACAAACACACACACTAATACAAGTGGAGGCTCTTGCATTCACACTCACCAAGGTAGTCAGACTCTCTCTCTCTTGAGTGGTGTGAGTCAGAGTGAAAGCGTAGGAGAGAGATACAAGTGTATACTTTCTGTGGAGAAGTGTGCACTAACATTAGAGCCGATGAGTGTGGAAGTAGACAGAGTGGGAGGTGCACAGGTGTGCGACAGGTGTGAGAGGTATAGGTTATGAAGTGTGCACCGGTTGGCTCGACTCTGACAAGTGGATACGCTGTAGGTTGGGATTGAAGGGCACAGGTATGCAGCTGTTGAGTGGTCCCTGGAAAGTGCATATGGAGCGGTGCTTGGCAAGCGTGTGGTACAGGAGAGGTTATGAGCGTTCTGTGGTTGGGCAATACATTGAGGAGACGTATGGAGTGGGAGTACGCAACGAAGTATATATATATAAATATATATATAAGAGAGTGTAAGGGTTCTGTGATACTTGGAGGAGATTAAATGGAGTGGGTAGGACAGAGGGAGTAGAAATGCATTTGCTGTGTAAAGAGTGAAGTGGCAGTGTATGGGGTGTCACTGTGTGAGAAAGACGCCGTGGGAACAAAACTCATGCACAGCACAGGGACGGGTGACGGCGTGGGAACAAAACCCATGTACAGCACAGGGACGGGTGACGGCGTGGGAACAAAACTCATGCACAGCACAGGGACGGGTGAAGGAAAACAATGTGATAGTTACATACCACAATATCATATCATATCTATATATATAAATATATAGAGAACGAACGAGAGATATATATATACATATATAAATAAAATATAAAATATATATAAATATATAAAATATATATAAATATATAAAATATATATATATATATATAATATATATATATAAAATATATATATATAAAATATATATATATAATATATATATATAATATATATATATAAAATATATATATATAAAATATATATATATATATCGATACTTTGACTCCACCTATCGATTTGTAAGGTGGCATTAGCTTGAGCTAGTCTGCTGTACACGCGTCACAAATTCCAGTATTTTTCATCATATAGCTCGTTCTCCATCTTTTTAAATAGCGAGCCAACATGTTTTCAGCACTTTCATTTCCATGACTGATCACAACAACATTTTTTTTTTTTTACGCTTTGCTCGGTACCTTGTTGAAGCACCTTTTGGCAGCGATTACAGCCTCAAGTCTTCTTGGGTATGATGCTACAAGCTTGGCACACCTGTATTTGGGGGAATTTCTCTCATTCTTCTCTGCAGATCATCTCAAGCTCTGTCAGGTTGGATGGGGAGTCTGGACTCTGGTCGGGCCACTCAAGGACAGTAAGAGACTTAACTCGAAGCCACTCCTGTGTTGTCTTGGCTGTGTGCTTAGGGTTGTTGTCCTGTTGGAAGGTGAACTTTTACCCCCAGTCTGAGGTCTTGAGTGCAACTGGAGCAGGTTTTCATCAAGGAGCTCTACTTTGCTCTGTTCATCTTTGCCTCGATCCTGACTAGTCTCCCAGTCCCTGCCACTGAAAAACATCCCCACAGCATGATTCTGCCAACACCATGCTTCACCGTAGGGATAGTTCCAGGTTTCTCCAATTGGGACGTTTGGCATTCAGGCCAAAGAGTTCAATTTTGGTTTCATCAGACCAGAGAATCTTGTTTCTCATGGTCTGAGAGTCTTTAGGTGCCTTTTGGCAAACTCAAAGCGGGCTGTCATGTACCTTTCACAGAGAAAAGTCCCTCTACCATAGAGGCCTAATTGACGGAGTGCTCAGGGCTTGGTTTTTGCTCTGACATGCACTGTCAACTGTGGGACCTTATATGGACAGCTGCCTTTCCAAATCATGTCCAATCAATTGAATTTACCACCAGTGGCCTCCAATCAAGTTATAGAAACATATCAAGGATGAATAATGGAAACAGGATGCACCTGAACTACATTTTTAGTCTCATAGCAAAGGGTCTGAACACTTATGTAAATATGATATGTTTTTAGTTTTTAATACATTTGCAAACATAAAAAAAAAGATCTGTTTTCGCTTCGTCATTATGGGGTATTGCGTGTAGATTCATGAGGAGATTGTTTAATTTAATCAATTTTTGAATGTAACAAAATGTGGGAAAAGTCAAGGGGTCTGAATACTTTCCGACGGGCACTGTCGGCGTGTGTCGAAGCCCACTCAACTGCAGTGCCTCCGGGAATCTTAAGGAGTCAATCTCTGTGCCTGTGTGTATGGGCCCACTCACTTGCAGTGCCTCCAGGAAGCGAAAGGATCCCAGGCGTCTGCCCCGAGGCACCAGGCAGAAAGTGGAGTTGTGCAGCATCTCTCTGTAGTCATATCTGTGGAGAAACACACATCAGTACATGTCTCACACACACACACACACACACACACACACACACACACACACACACACACACACACACACACACACACACACACACACACACACACACACACACACACACACACACAATACAAAGTAGAGGCTGTCAGGTTTCACTCCTATAATCATACACCCTCAGGACCACATGTATACACAGTGCTAGCTATGCTCACCTTCCGGAACACACTCACATAACAGATCGCAGCCCAGTATTCAGTAAGTCCCTCAGCTGCATCATGTAACATCATTCATAGACAGGTACGGACAGAAGACAAATCTATTTCTCCATCACAAGCACACAATTTTCTAGGGTTTCTCACTGCAGTGCAATTCCTCATCTCCCTCTCCCGCTTGCTTGCTCCCTCCCTCCCTCCATGCCACTCCACCCCCCTCCCAGTGAGGTGTGCCTTATTGCCATCCAAACGGAATGATCAACCCTGTCAGGGGTAACGAGCTGTGAGTGACACCTGCTACCAAGAGGCAAGCTCCTGCTGTGGTGGGTGTGTGTGGTTAAATCAGCCACAGAAGGGGGGGGGGTTGTGTACACACTACAGGACTGTCTGTGTCTGTCCGCACGCTCTTAATCATGCCCAGACAGAGGGAGTAGTGTACACACTACAGGTGAAGTCACACAGGGCAGCAGAGAGTAGGTACACAGATGGGATGAGAATATGAAGATGTTTTCCCATTTCACACAGACAGCCGTTTACTGGGGGCTTTAACCTCTACTAGGCCCAGGAGAAAGACTTTCTGCCCATCTCGCTCTCGCTCTCCTCTCCTGTCATTGGGAGAATCTCAATTGCATTTCCTTGACTCCACTTCTCTCCACTCTGACCTTCTCATCCAATTGGTTTTGAGGAGGCGTGAGAGAGCTCGCGTGGGATCAAGGGAATGCAATCGAGTTTCTTCCATTGCCTTTCAGTCCAATTCGCTCTTAATCACATTCATAAAGCCCGTTTTACGTCTTCAGTTGTCACAGAGTGCTTTTCAACTCTCCCCTCTATTCACTTTGTCTTTCTCCCCCTTCTCTCCCACTGACCCCCCCTAACTCACTCCGCCCTCCCCTCTCCCTTCCATTCTAGCCACTACTGCAGAACTTGCAAGGGAGAGCCAGCTAAAGACAGGTCCTTTAGGTTAGGAGGTTAGGAGGTTAAAAGAGTGGAGGCGGTACATCATCTCATTTAGGTCTATATGGGGTGAAGATGAAAGAGCAGTCATTCTCTATCCCGGTCTCTCTCTCCCTCTCCCTCTCTCCATGGTCTATGCAGAGGGCTGCTGCTGTTTACCGGACACCAACGGAAGGGCGTGTGTGTTTTTGCGTACTCAATCCGCACATAGGCTCACGTAACATTGGCGGGCAATAGCCGGGACACGTCTACCGCTAGGATTCAAAGCACAAACGGGTACACACACACAGTCACTCTCGCACACAACTAATAAAATGGCCTGCGCGCCGCACTAGTCGGTGCTGAAAGTCACATATGTAATATATAGTTAGAACACAACATGCATCACACACACACACACACCTCGGTGGCCACGTTTGCAGGGGACATACATATTTCTGCACCAGCTGCCTCCCTGTGCAGCGCGGCCACCCTCGTGTCCCTCCTTGCCTTAATGCCGCAGAATATCAAAAGAGACAGACTGTCCTAAGTGGCTGTAGCATCTCCCTCCCGAGCACATCTGGTGTTTGGGTTAATGCTCAAGACAAGATGTGCCCTTGGCATCAGGGCGTGCTCAGAGAAAGCGATGCCTCAGTAGAGCAAGGACGTGCTGCTCCATATGTCAGACAGGCCTGGTCAGTTTCCCGATGTTAGTCAGCAGAGCAACGTTTTATTGAAGTGTATGAAAGTGTATTCTTATTTTGTGCGTGACGGGCGGGTGCTGCTGGGAGTGAGTGGGGCGCGGGGAACGGAAATGCAAAACAAGTGCATGAGAACCGGAGGAAACTCCGTAGAGGGGACTTGATTCATTTTATGGATACGTCCAAAGTCCATGCACACTATACCTTAGCTAACCCTTTCCGGGCGGTAGACTGCAAACTGTTGCAATATACTCCATTTAACCCATTAACAAGGCTTAGTTCGTTGGTTTAGCTCATTTCTGTGCCCTATACAGGGCGAAGGACGTAAGTGAAGCTCGTCCGATGGACCTCTAAAAAGTCCACATGACAACTGTGGTTGGCGCCTTAGCTGGAGGAATTGTTGCATTTCCATTGCGTTCAGTAACATTTATGAATAACATTGTTAGGAATAGTATTGACGTCAAAACGGGAGAACCAAGGACACGGGCGGTTCCTAATGTTGTGGGATTCTCACTAGTGTTTACAGAACACGATTAGGATAAGGACCTGCGATTGTAACAGCAAGCAAATAACAAAAATAGATGACCACAGTGTAGCCGTAATTATGAGTACATGTTGCATGGATGGATAAGGCATAAGAATATAAAAACATGTGTTTGTTCTTAGAGATGTATGTAGATCTGTACCTGTCTATTCTTGCTATGCATTGTCTTGTCTTTATGTTTATTTAGTAAATGTAGTTCTGTTCCTGTCCATTAAATGTTATGCATGCCGTTTTACATAATTATGTCCTTCAGCTGTAATTGTCTAAGAGTGGCTACGGATACAGGCTACGGATACCCCCCCCCCCCCCCCATCCTCATTGCAAACGTTGGCTAAACTGCGCAGGAGGCAGACAGGCAGTCGAATAATGTTATTTCCCCCCCAGGAACTATGATATGGCAGCAACTGTAAAGATGAGCCTCCACCATCAGACAAAATGTGTCCAAAGTGTAGGGACAGCGTCCTGCTTGTGCAACATCCCGTTAAAACAGACAGAAGACTGTGGTCTTCATAATGTGTGTTCTGGGAATGTTCTCTCAAATCGCCGCAGGCTTTTCGTTTCAGCTGTTCAGAAATATGAGGCAGCTATACAGCATCATGGTTCAGAAGAGGGTCAGTAAAGCGCGAAACGTGAAGGGAGTGGGAGTTTGAGCAGCGGCTTCGTTAGAAAAACAAATGTGTGCGAAAAAAATAACACGTGCAGTACGTGATCCAGACCCTTCGCTTCAAGAAAGAGGTTACCGGAGGGTCGGGCAAGGTGTGGGCGGAAACCGCTGTATCCGTAACCACGGCCTTAATGTTATGTATTATGTCATGTTTTAGGGTTTGTGTGGACGCTAGGATGAATAGCTGCAGCTCTGACAGTAGCTAAATGGGGATCCTAATAAAATACTAATTCTAGACACAGCTAGATAGACATACCTACAGCAGACAGCCGATTAGTGAAAAATCTCGCGATGTTCCCTAGAGCAAGGCACTTAACCATAATTGCTCCTGTAAATCGCTCTGGATAAGAGCGTCTCCTAAATGACTCAAATGTAAAACGTTTCAATTTAAAAAACAGTCATGACAGCTAGTGTCAGCTTATGACAACTGATTTATGGATCTATGTATGGTGAGAATGGTGTAGATTACACAACATGATTACAGGCCTGTGCAAACAGTAGGTGCATGTCTATTTCCATCTAAATCAATACATTACCACCCTTGTACCATCTTGATATATACGGTACCAGTCAAGTTTGGACACACCGACTCATTCAAGAGTTTTCCTTTATTTTGACTATTTTCTACATTGTATATTAATAGTGAAGACATCAATACTATGAAATAACACATATGGAATCATGTAGTAACCAATAAAGTGTTAAATAAAAACATTTTATATTTGAGATTCTTCAAAGTAGCCACCCTTTGCCTTGATGACAGCTTTGCACACTCTTGGCATTCTCTCAACCAGCTTCATGAGGTAGTTACCTGGAATGCCTTTCCATTAACATATGTGCCGTGTTAAATGTCCATGAGTACTTTAAGAAGCGACGGTCAGTCAATATGGACCATTTCAAGAACTTTGAAAGTTTCTTCAAGTGCAGTCGCAAAACGATCAAGCGCTATGATGAAACTGGCTCTCACGAGGACCGCCACAGGAAAGGAAGACCCAGAGTTACTTCTGCTGCAGAGGATAAGTTCATTAGAGTTACCAGCCTCAGATTGCAGCCCAAATAAATTCACAGACACATCTCAACATCAACTGTTCAGAGGACACCGTGTGAATCAGGCTTTCATGGTCGAATTGCTGCGAAGAAAACACTACTAAAGGACACCAATAATAAGAAGAGACTTGCTTGGGCAAAGAAACACAAGCAATGGACATTAGACTGGTGGAAATCTGTCCTTTGGTCTGATGAGTCCAAATTTGAAATTATTTTTTTTTGCCAAGTGTGCAAAGCTGTCATCAAGGCAAAGGGTGGCTACTTTGAAGAATCTCAAATAGTTTGATTTGTTTAACCCTTTTTTGGTTACTACATGATTCCATGTGTTATTTAATGGTTTTGATGTCTTCACTATATTGTTCTACAATGTAGAAAATAGTAAAAAATGAAGAAAGCCCCTGAATGAGTAGGTGTCCAAACTTTTGACTGGTACTGTACGTGTCATCTGTATGCATGGACCCCCTCTGACTTTAATACAAGAACAGGGTCAAATACTAAGTTCTAGGATATAAAGGGTTCTGCCCTCAGTCTCTTCTAGGGTCTCATTGAGAGCCAGAGAGGATGGGCCTCTGACCCCTGACTTGTCCACTTCTTGCCCCTTCAGTCGGCTAGCTGGGGCACTTAGAAGGGTCACTGGTCCCCGGCTGAGGGATACAGTAGAGATCACTCTCCTTTCCTCCATCCCTCATTCTTTCCCTCTCCTCTCCATTTTCATTTCTCTCAAACAGCAGAGCTCTGCCTTCCTGCTGACCTTGAGCTGCCGAGGAGGAAACCAACTGCTGAGCGAACAGAGGAGCCCACAGGCGGTGTGTGAGTGTGTGTTGTTTTGTTGTGTGTGTGTGTGTGTGAAAGTGTTTGTGTGTGAGGGATATATAAATAAAGAGAAAGACCGTGAGAGAGGGAGAAAAAGAGAAAGGGGCAGCATATGAGTAGGCTATTGTAAAGAATGTTGTGCTTTGAGTGAAAACATTGGAAAATTAAGTCAACATAGCATAATGCAGAGGAAATAGAATTCAGATGAGATGGGACTGAGAATTAGCCCTAATGAAACAAATTGTGTCTTTTACAGGTCTGATGCAATTAGGTGACCCTCTCAACCAGACCCACCGGCAACAACTTTCAGTTACCATTGCAACACCCGTTTAGTGCCACCGCTAAGAAGAGTGACTTAATTACATCCAGATGGATTTTTTTTTTTATCTACTTTCTTTTCAATCTTTATTTTTTAGTTTTAATAAACTCATTCAGAATCAAAGCTCTTTCCTTAGTCCCCCTTTAGCCAGGTTTCTCAGAGGGAGGAGGTGGGGCTTTCCTGGGCAAGGCGCCAGCAGTGCACTGCCGTCAGGCTTGATGCAGTATGGGTATCTGACAGACGCTAGCGAGAGCAAACCCTCCCTCCGGGCCCGCTCGTTCTAAAGTGATGAAAACACAAAACCGCAAACAACCTCGATGTTCTCCAAAAACACAGAACGTGATCAAAGTTAGGACTTTGATGAGGTTGTCACATTAGCCCAAGAGATCTCTTGTCTCTCTCCTCAGTGTGTGTGTGTGTGTGTGTTATTACCGTGTATGTATTGCCTGAAGAGGGCCAAGATGTGCTTTCGTCTGTCTGAAAACGGCGAGGACCGGAGCTGTGTGGATTACCCGTAACAAATTAGACGGGATGGAAGGAACACCGTACCACGGAGGATTAGGGCCACTGTGATACTGTCATGCCTGGGAGCTAGCCGTATGCTACGGTCAGAACTGCATGACTCCAGGCCATGGGAGGTGTGCGCGCGCCTGCATGCATGCGAGAAAGAGAGCGCGCGCGCACGAGAGAGTGTGATAGTGAATTAATAAAGAGCGATTAAGACTGAGCATATGGTGAGAGTAGGGCTGTTGCGGTGACCGTATTACTGCCACACCTGCAGTCAAGACGACAGTAAAATGCCATGTGACCTTTGAGTCATGGTAATCTCCTTTTATGCACTCTGGACGTGTGTTGTTGGTAGTACCCAATGGCCTGGTACTCGGGGCTCTATTGTCCCTCTAACCACTCTGACATCAATGCAAATGCTATCGAAAATCACATCAAAACATATCAAAACTGTAGTGCGCTTTTAAAAGAATGAAGTTCAACAACAGGTTGAAACTGAGTGGAAAAGCTGGTTGTTGTGCATGTTGTTTCAAAGCCTAACACAACGACTGGTTACCTCATGCTACGCTCCAAATGTTCTATCCATGAGTCTGGGAGAGAACATATAGGCCTAGGTGATGCTGTTGATTCAGTGCAGGGCGGCTTACAGAGTTAGCTTACAATTATAGCGAATCTTTGTATTTGAATAGCCTTGTAATAGGGCATTTTTTATATTTTCATACGTAAATTAGGCTGACATTCCTTTCAGCTACATCTCTCCACCATGTTTCCATGTCCTCCTCTTTCTCCCTCATTCCTTTCTCGAGCGCACAGAGAGAGGGGCTGTCAACAGTTTAACGAAATAGGTTTTTGTTGTGAAAACATGTTACTAACGATGTTCCTGAACAGATTTCACTTGGTTTCCCCAAATTAAGCTCTGGGTAGCTGCCGGAACAGGGTTGGAGAGCCCATGTCATTTGGGTGGAATAGGACCTGTTGCGCAGCGAGGCTGCATTCTCCTCAAAACAGTGGATGGAGCCTGGAGTGAAAAAACCAGAGTAGCCTACCCAGGGATATAACGGAAAAATAATAGGCAGCCCACACTATTCCAGTGCATACTGATGAAATGTATTAGTCTGATGCGTGTGCAGCCTGAGGCAAGCAACAGAGCGCAAGCTTTCTTTAGTGACTTTCTCAAATCAAATAGCCTGTAGTCACAGACATTCTAAGGTTTGTGTCACTCACAACTAAAGTTGAAAAATAACGTTAAAACCTAACGTATCCCTTTTACGCTAAACAGAACCATAGAGAAAATGGAAAAATAAGTGTTTATTATTTATATTTAGGGGGTATATCAGCTTTAATATTGCAGACAGATTGTAGCCTCCATCAATGTAATTGTCTGCATCACTTCCAATCCCCCATATATATTTTTGCACATCCACACCTTTTTCACTCTGGATTGACGCAGCGGTCAAAAGGCACTGCAGTGCTAGAGGCGTCCCATAGGGCGACGCACACTTAGCCCAGCAGCGTCCGGGTTTGTTCTTAACTGACTTGCCTAGTTTTAAAAAAAGGTTATAAAAAATAGATAATATTACCCTCCAACACCCCCCCCCCCCCCCCCCAGGCAGTGTACTTGTGCTCTTTCAAAACAGTTCTTAACCTATATACATTTTACGTTAGTTATATTGTTATTAGTTGTTAGTCCCAACCTTTAGCTCCATTCAACCCCTCCCATCTATCTCTTGACACCATCCATATTGGATTTCTATTTGCCATATATATTTTCAACTGGTGAAAGGGGGATACCTAGTCAGTTGTCCAACTGAATGTCTTCAACTGAAATGTGTCTTCCGCATTTAACCCAACCCCTCTGAATAATGAGGTGCGGGGGAGGAGGGGGGGGGGGCTGCCATAATCAACATTCACCTCTTCGGGGCCACTGTGCTGTGATGTCTCACAAAAGGTCTGAACCTTTCTATTCTCATTGTTCCTACAGATTGTAAATTTAAAAATCAACATTTTTTTCTAAAAGTATTATTATATTATTGATCGGTTGACTATGACTTATCAGATCGCCCAGTAGTGCTATCTGCAGGGTTAGCTCCAGGTAAATATTGGAATTCTTCAGCCATTCCTGAACCTGTGACCAAAAACAAGCTACATATGCGCAGTACCAAAGCAAATTATCTAATGATTCTGCCTCTTCGCAGTAAAATGCAGAGCTGGGATGGTTGTACCCCATTTAAATAACATTCTGTTGGTTGTAAGAATTCTGTATAATAATTTAAATGGAAAAATTAAACGTTTTGAATCCGGCGTCATTTTGCGTGTCAATTCATAAACCATGTGACATCGAATCGGTACGTCAAAAATCTCTTTCTTTATCCAATTATGGTCTTTTAATGGAGGGCCGACAGACAAGTTCCTTACTTTTAACCCCCTTCCACTTCTTCCAGTTTTGTGGTAATGCTGCAATTAGTTGGTTGTAATTTGGGGTAGAGCAGACATTTCCATATGTTTTTGTTAGCTGCATGTGTGACATAACTCCACCAGTCCTATATATGATATTTACGAAGATCATCATTTTATATATATATATATATATATATATATATTTTTTTTTATCAATAAGTACATTTGAATTAAACCACAATATTTGTTGTATGAGTTCTGTATTTTCTGGTGGATTAAATTGAAATCGCAACCAACTTTCTATGGATTGTTTTTTTTTTAAAGCTGAAAGTGAGAGGTTGTAATCTGAATAAAGGGAAAAGGGCCCTTCGTGAACATGTTAGAGAACCAGTTCGGATTTAAGTAGAACTTTTGTATGACTGACACCTTTAGTGAGAGGTCTAATGCTATAATATTCAGTCATTTCTGCCCTCCGAATTAATATTCATTATATAAATAGGCCCATTTAATTTTGTCTGGCTTGCCATTCCAAATAGAAGAAAATACATTTCTCATATAATAACAAACAAAAAAAAAACTGTTCACTGGGTGAGGCAAGACTATAATCAAATAGGTAAACTGGGATATGACTAGAGTTAATCAGGGTGATTTTTCCACAAATAGACAGGTATTGTCCTTTCCATGGTAGCAAGATCTTATCTATTTTTGTTAACTTTCTATAAAACATTTATTGGAGAGATCATTTATTATTTCGGGATATGTATACAGAGTATGTCCACATCACTGCCAGACCATGTTATTGGTAAACTACACGGCAATGTAAAAGTTGTATTTTTTTATGATCCAATTTAGTTGTATGCCAGAGAGGTTAGAAAAATTATCTAGATCCTCTATGAGGCTGTGGAGGTATACAAGTTGTGGATTTAAAAGAAAACATGAATCAGTGTACAATGACACCTTTGTTTTTGAGACTAGTATTTCTAATCCCTTGATATTATTGTTGGATCTGATTTGAATAACTCACATTTCGATGGCCATAATCAATAGATGTGCGGATAGTGGACAACCTTGTTTTACACCTCTCGACAGTTTAAAACCTTGAGAAGTAGCCATTATTTACTATTTTACGCCTAGGGTTACTATACATTATTTTAACCAATTTTATAAGAGATTCTCCAAAATTGAAATGTTCCAGGCATTTATATATAAACGCCAATCGTACTTTATCAAAAGCCTTTTCGAAGTCCGCTATGAATAGCAGGCCTGGTTTCCCAGATATTTCATGGTGTTCTATTGTTTCCAGTACTTGTCTGATATTATCTCCAGTGTATCGTCTATGTAAAATAAAAATCTGTCTGATTAGAATGAATGTCTGACAATATTTTTATAATTATGTTTTCCCAGACTTAAAGGCTTTAACTGCATCAAGAAGTTCCTCCTCTAATTTCACCTTCACATGAGTCTCTGTATGGCTGTTCATTTGACACTGTTATTATTATTTTAAATCCATACAATTAGCTTCGGTGAGAGGAGACAAACGAAAACAAACGTTTAAAGTACTTTGCTTCCTTTTTCAAAATACCATTTGGTGAATCATAGATGACTCTGAGCCACTTCTTATGTGCATCCGCTTCGGAATGGGAAAAAATATCCTTTCTATTTTATTATATTCTCCTTACTATAAAATCATATAATAAAAATAACGACACAGCTACTTAAGCATACCTTGTCTGCTAATTGAACAAGCCTACAGCCTATGGCATAGCTAGATAACATACAGGTCTGAAATACATTTGATTCATATCATGTTTCTTTAGACCTGGCAAAAATAAATAATGGATTTATGGTTCATATTAAATTGATTTATTAAGAAAAAAAGGATGATGTTCCAAAAGGCGAGCATCTGTGGCTTGTATGTGGCTTGTATGTGGCTTGTATGTGGCTTGTATGTGGCTTGTATGTGGCTTGTTTGCATGGAGGCCTGGAGATGCTAAACGTGTTTATGTTCATTAACGGTCATTTACCGTGAGACCGGCAGTCTTTTTTGCATGACAATAACCGGCTGAAAAAATGTCATGACCGCCACAGCCCTAGTGTGTGAGTCAAAGCCTATGAGTGAGTCAGACGTGCTGCATGGTACAGTTTGACTGATCAACACAGGCAGTGTACTTGTGTGCTGTAAATCAGGAACATATGTTATTGTGTATTTGCATGGGAACGATTATCTGTGCGCACATGCGTGTGGCTGTAAATATGAGGGACTGACAGGCAGTGAGGTGTGACTGACTAGTGTGTGTGTGTGTGTGTGTGTGTGTGTGTGTGTGTGTGTGTGTGTGTGTGTGTGTGTGTGTGTGTGTGTGTGTGTGTGTGTGTGTGTGTGTGTGTGTGTGTGTGTGTGTGTGTGTGTGTGTGTGTGTGTGTGTACGTGCATGCGTGGCCCCGTAACCATCACTCCCTGTACTCCCCACCCATCATCCCTCCGGCTGGATGCCCTGCCCCTGTGGTGTGTCCGGTCTTCTCTAACTCCTCGCTCACCGAGCATGCGCGCTCTCCTCCACAACTAGTTAATTACCCTAATAGGGCCTCATTAGCTAGCTTATGCTAGTTCCAATTAGCATCCTAGCATAACGTAACCCTTAGGTCCGCTTCCCCAAACAAACACACAGGCTGTGTGCAGGATCCCATGACGGCCATGAGGAACGGCTACACATGCAGGAATCCGATTACGGTCACTTGCTGTCCAGAATCCAGTATTAGACCAACACTCCACTTACAAACCAACTGGCTTTCAGAGAGGTGTCCCTTCCTAAATAGGCTAAAACGTATTTAACTGAGACAAGACAGTTCGCTCTTGTTATCATATGGCACCTAGATCTTGACAAAAAAAGGTGTGGCATACGTTTTGAGTTATTCTGATTCCATCAAGAGATACTGGGTTGCCATTAGGAAAAGGTAATAAAGTTCTGGTTTTTCTTAGTATTCAAGGGTCAAAGTGGAGCAAAAGGTTAGCATTAGCATTAGCATTAGCTTGTTTGACTGGATAGGCTGAGTAACTCCAAACAAGGACTCAAAACCACAACAGGTACCTCGGGGCAGTCTTGTCAAGGTGCTAGCTAGATTAGCATAACTTTATAAACCTCTACTACCATAAAGAAAGCTTGAGTGTTTAAGAGCAGTGAAGCGAGTGACACAGCCGTATGGCATGCTAACTTCTAGACAGCCAAATGAATCAGCTTCCCAGTCATACCTCGTAGCCCCCCCCAGCACTTTCTCCTAGCCTACCATCCCCCTGTCACGTCTAAGCCCGAATATTTTAAAAATACCCAGATAACAAGGGTCCCTTCTGCCGAGATACTAATTCGCTGTGAAGGCTTTATCTAATGCAAATCTTTTCAATTTGTCCTCTACGATTTCGTTCTCGCTGTTTTCCACAGCAAGGTAGATTGAGTCCATTGTTTCTGTTACATTTAGGGTTCTGCACAGAAGCACAGAACTCGCATTCCCCGATGCCTACTGTAACTCTCCCTCCAGAGGACAAGGGTAGACCTTTAGAGGGACCCTCAACTTCCCAAACGTACTTGTGTACACAGTCACGCACAATATAGTCACACAGCACCAAGGCAGTTCACATGTACAGTCTTACACACACTTCAGAGTCCGTGTGATTGGCTCCCTGTTCCATGCCTCGAGTCAGGTCAGAGGTCCAGAATGTACACACACACACTGGAGACCAGCTGTGTCTCATACTGCAGTGCACTTCATTTCCAGATGGCCCTCACGATGATGCAGTGTGTATGTGTGTTGTGGTGCATGTGTGCCATCCGTGTGTGAGTATACGTGTGTGTGATAGTGAGTGTCTCGGAGTTTGACATGTCAGAACGTGCTTTGCTGCTGCCTCCTTTAAAACTCATACATTTGTCATCAGAGCTGCTGGAATAGATGGCACAGAGCAGACCATATGTATCCATTGAGCCATGGCCATGGCAGCACAACAACAACAACCATACCAATATGGGAAAGCTTGGGCCGCCGAGAAATTAACTAACTGAGCGTTTGCAATGCACATGCACATAACTAATGTGCAGAACATGGGTAGCTGGTAACATCCAAATGCATATGGCCCTGGTCCCATCTGCCTCCCAGGCCCAGCTCAGCCCCTCAGGCCTTCCACTCCTCCACAAAGTGACTGGAAACCTAATGAACTCAAATAGCTTGCAAACATATACATATGCTAAAACCACAATAAACTCAGGGCCATATGGGTCCCAGGTCGCAGCACAGCGCGAGATAAAGTACAATAAAAACACAAGACTGACAAATTAAAAAGATAAATTGGGCGAATTAATAAAGATGGCCTGGTTCGAGTGGGGATGTGGTGGGTGGCTGATGGCGAAAGGTTTCAGGGAGTGGGATGATTCCCCAGCTCACACAGTCACAGTACAGTATTTAGACTCTCTGCTCCCTCTTCAAACACACACACACACACACACACACACACACACACACACACACACACACACACACACACACACACACACACACACACACACACACACACACACACACACACACACACACACACACACACACACACACACACACACACACACACACATTTCTCACTCACACCAACCCCTAGCAACCAAGCTCAGCGCGAGTCTGAAATATCCAAAAGGCGAAGCAGCAAACCCTCACATCACATGACACGAGGAGAGCTGCACAGGGGATAATGCCTGGCCAGATAGAGATTTTGATGGAACAGCTGCAGTGAGGGTGAATGAGAGCGGAGTGCTGTGTGTGTGTGTGTGTGTGTGTGTGTGTGTGTGTGTGTGTGTGTGTGTGTGTGTGTGTGTGTGTGTGTGTGTGTGTGTGTGTGTGCGCCCGTCCGTACACTTGAGAGGCTAACGAGGAACCAAAAACACAGGAGCAGCATGAATCAGAATACAAGAGGGGGAGAAAAGAAGTCAGTACGACAATAATGCAATTATGGTTCAATTAAGAATTATTACTAAAAATCTAATTCTATACAAAATGAACCGACTGTTTTTATAAAGGGTATGGTGTCCACCCACTCTGCCCGGGGTTGGTGAAAAGACAGTTGGTGATGAAATGTCACTCGTTATAAAATGCATAGAAAATATTTATAAAAAAATTCAGATATGATTCATGTTCTGAATCGTTTAGTGGGGTCTAACATATCACAAATATTCGATTTTGAAAAAAATATTAACGAAAGACAAGCACCAAACGTATAGAGCGGTGAGTTTTGATGATTTTACATGTTGTGATGGTCATCTGCAAAATTGTTTCGAAAGGGTCATAAAAATATCAATTCAACACGAGCTGAATTAAATGTAAAAAGCTTTGAAAATAAAAAGCTTGACATTTCGCAGAGATAAGCTTGTTTTTGTCAGAACAGGAATGTCACATTAATATGAACGCGTATACTAAAATACTACACGCCATGTCTCAAAATTGATATCCATCTTACCTCTACATTGTTTTATGTCCTCCGGATTCGAGAAGAAAGAGGAGTTCAACGGTGAGCCTGTCAGTTAGCCACAGTTTTCGCACAGCATCCAGCCAAGCTGACGCAATGCTATTTTAATGATAGTTCTTTCTCTGGCCTCCATTGAATTATTCACCCTAATTTTGGCCATCTTCATTGGGCAAAAACTCCAATAACTTTTGAACAGACATGAGGTTTGGACCATTTTGTTTTTTTTAAGAGTACATCTACACAATTAACATACTATTTTACCCATTGTGTTTTGATTGGACTCTCTATAAAAGGGCTTAATCCTGATGTGAAAATGGACTTTTGCATAGGCCTAAATGAATCATGCATTGACATCAGAGAGAAGATTTATGGAAAAATGTGAGTGATTCACACAGACCTCAAGCTAGATCTTAGAGTTTGACCCTAAGAGGACGGGGTCATTGTTTCTATGCATTGTTTCTTGTCTTTTGGCGTGACTAATGCCACTAGAGAATGTGGGCCTTTGGCTACAACCAATACATCTTAGTTATATGACACACCTTAGCCTGGTTAGCCGTCCAGTCTCATATGACCCATCTTAAGGCTAAAGCCTGGGTGGAACCTTGGGTCGGGTCAGTGGGGTCAAAGGGTACTCTGGTCCCCACCCCAACAAAGGGCAGGGCATGGTGGTAGTCTTTGAAGGGGGTTGCTGTTGGGCTTCGCTTTGTGGCTGTGGGGTATCTAGTGTGTGTGTGTGTGTGTGTGTGTTTGTAATCCCCCCCCTTTAATTCCGAGGTGAGTGGAGCCGTCGGAGAGGACGAGAGCTGTACGGGGAACAGCTGTTCCTGAGCGCTCGGCGGCGTGGTCAGGGAGAAAGGCGGCCGAGCTGCAGCTGTGCCCTCAGGACGGCTGGGACCCAGAGAGAAGAGGGGCTGTTCACTTACAGACAGGGCCAGGAGAGGAGAGGGAGACGGTCACACACAGGGAGACAACAGAGAGATGGCAGATACAAGAAATACCTTCCACACAGAAACCACAAAGAAAATGAACAAATACGTAATTGCTCGGAAAGTCTGCCAGAAGCCCTTTGACTTCTTTACAGGAGTCTAGACTAAAGACGCCGAAGAACTGTATGTCCGACCTTGTGTCAGACAAATCTACTCCGTACAAGATAAAAGTGAAGGTAGCGGTGGACCCTTCTCAGAACTAAGAGGGCACATTTTGGACTGAAGCGATCATTAAATCCCAATAAGGATCGGAACAGAACAATAATTGATCGTGGGTAGAGAGGGAATGTGTTTAAAATTGAATAAGGTGAGTTTGAATGTTCGCCTGCGAGATGGAAGAAAAGACAGGGGAATCATAAGTCAATAATAGAAGTGGGCTAAGTGGTCTCCTAGCAACCCGTTCCTGATGGAGCACTGCAGCTTATTTTGTCTCAGCTACAGACAGAGGGGAGTGTGAGACAGGCAGCCCCATCCCAAATTGACCCCTGACTTCTCGCCGCTTTGTGCTTCGGTACATCTGAGAGGATCGGAGAGGTAGGCCTAAGCAAATTGGTAATAACTCCACCTTGCTCTCTGATCGGCGAGGTGGAATTGCCACATACATCGCTTCCCTCTCAGATCTCCACAAATGCATAGAGGGGGGGGGGTAAGGGCTGGGGCTCAAATTGGTATTAAGCAAGAGATGAGGACAACAGATGTTTGACATGCAATACACACACACATATAGTAGATAAGCACTAAAGTAACAGGCCAGAGGTTCAACATGGCACAGTAATAGAATGGGATCTATATTGAGTGTGAATCTACACTCCAGAGGTTGGGTTCCGATCTCACAGTTGGTTGGCGCATGATGCCAACGACGCCAAAGTCGTGGCTGCACGGGTCGCAACTACTGAACATCTGTGACTGACCCGTAAGTCGCTTGAAATAAAAGCACCAGCTTTTATGACCGTATTGTAAGTTTCAATTCCCGAAGCCGGGTCTAATCCCATTGCGGCGTTGTAAAGGAATCTGTTGGGAACCCCGGCTCCTAAACCCAGTAACGGTGCGTACTAAAGTCTCCCTCGGGACTGTGTGACATTCCACCTTTCATTATCCCCCGTCAGAATGTCAGAAAGAATCTACAACAGAGGGATATTGTTGCCAGAGAGCCATGACTTCAGTCACTAAGAATGTCCACCCCTTCATTTCAAAGGGAGACGATGAAGGTGAGTTGTCAGGAAAAGAGAGGGGGGTGGGGTGATGGAGTAAAGGGAGGGGTGAGAGAACGAAGCATTAACAGTGGCAATTACACCGCGACTATCTGTTTTTCAAGCAGCCCCATGCATGCTCAAAGAATGTTTGACAAGCAAGGCCGCCTATACATACGAATCTCTCCCTATGGGGTACACACACAGATACACTCTTAGAATCACTCGTCTTGAATGCATAATCTTGACCCCCTTCCCCTCACTGTGGTGAGGAAGAGTAATCTAGTGCTTTGAACCGTCTCAGTGAAGAGCTGTCGACTCCTATCCAACCATGTAATTCCCTCCAAATGAGGTGTTTGAGGAGCCGCCATTGTTATCCACCCCCTCTGACAATCTACCTCCGGAAGTCATAACAATCTCACTAAGGCTTTATCCGTCTCTGACTAAGAGCCCAGTCATTTTCATCGACAAAGTTAACACACGCCACGAAAGCCACTCTCAATCATGGAGAAACAACTCAGAAGAGCAAGTAAACCGTTGCCTCTCATAATAGGCCTGGCTAACTGCTTCGGCTCCAACAGTGACTGCAATTACTATTGCAATAACGGCTAATGGTAATGCTAATCATAACAATAGAAAATGATGCTTGCCCAGATGCAGTGTAAGGCACTTAGGCGAAGGAAATGAACTGGGGCCCGGGCCGCCTTCGGTCGATTCCATCTGTTATCTGGCCCACCACATTCTGCCTTCACCGCCTTGGTGTTTGAAGTCAAAAACACAGCAAACACAGCCACTGATGTCTGAGGAGAATCCGTTGTGAATGACTGATGTGGAACTGACACAGCTGGACAGATGGCTGAGAGAACAGCCAAGCCATGATGACACGAGACGGTGACGGCTGAACCTCTGGCGGAAGGGTGAAGCGCCAACGAGAGAATTAGTCGGCTACGAAGCATTTTCAGGTTTCCGTAGAATCTGAACAGTTTGGGCTAAAAACGCTAACGATGGGCAACGCGAGCAACGGGTCAACAAGTATTAGCAGCGACACAGAGACCTTGCACCCTCCATTTTAACTGGCTTTTCTATCGAAGAGAAAAGGGCAGCGCAAGTGCCAGGAGCCCCCCGGTGCAATGCTAACGCATTCCCCTTCAGCTGGAGCAGTTCAAAAGGAACTCAATAAAACATTTACCGCGCCGAGAAGGCTTCTTCTCCCTCCATTTATATCCCTCTCACTCTCGCTCTCGTTCCCGCTCTCTGCTACGAATGACCTTGGGTTAAACGCATTTAATTAGAGCTCACAGGATCTGCAAGCCCCCCTTCTGCTCTCCGAGCTCAAAGCCCTCCGGACAGCAGTCTCCCACATGCGAACCGGAGCTTTCAACTGTCAGACCACGCAAGCTTTCTTCTCTTCAGGCTTCGCAACCGAACATAACAGGGCCTCGATCGACGGGCCAAGGTTTTGAGCCGAAGAAGTGTTCCCCACACACACGCACACACACACACACACACACGCACACACAAAATAGGCATACTTCAATACATGCACATGGCGCAGAGGAGTGAACAAAGGCCGATGCATCCCACTCCCTTAGACCTTCTTCATACAAGATGGCACATCTGAGGCATTGCAAGCCATAGCATTGAAAAGGTACCTGTATCTTGGAGATTTACAGCACGGAAGCCAGAGCTACAGATTCCACATATGGGCCACTCTGGGTGAGTAACATCCCCGTAGTGCTCTTCAACGTTGGATCTCCAAACTTGAGAATAACCAACAGCCATGATTGGCAAGACACACTGAGCCATAAAAATACATATCTAAACATGACAAGCTTTGAGGTACCTGTGAGTATCGCTATTAGACACACGTACCGCAGGCGACCTTTTTACACATCATGACGACTGCAGGTCCTCTAAAGATAGGCTACGCACATTGCCCACTACAGTGCATTCGGAAAATATTTAGACAACTAGACTTTTCCCCACATTTTGATCCGTTACAGCATTATTCTAAAAAAATGTAAATAGTTTTTGTTCCCTCAATCTACACACGATAACCCACAATGACAAAGCAAAAACAGGTTATACATTTTGGGTTCTTGGTCACCTCCCTGATCAAGCCCTTTCTTTCCGAATGCTCAGAGGCTTGTTGGTTCCAAACTTCTTCCATTTAAGAACGATGGAGGCCACTGTGTACTTGGGGGCCTTCAATGCTGCAGATATTTTGGGGGTTCCTTCCCCAGATCTGTGCATCGACACAATCCTGTCTTGGAGCTCAATTCCTTCGACGACATGGCTTGGTTTTTGCTCCGACATGCACTGTCAACTGTGGGACCTTAAATAGGCCGGTGTGTGCCTTTCCAAATCATGTCCAATCAATTGAATTTATCACAGGTGGACTCCAAGTTGTAGAAACATCTCAGAGATGATCAATGGAAACAGGATGCACCTGAGCTCAATTTTGAGTCTCATAGCAAAGGGGCTGAATACTTACGTAAATTAAAGGTACGTTTTTTCATATTTGCACAAATTTCTAAAAACCTGTTTTCGCTTTATCATTATGGGGTATTATGTGTCGATTAAATAAATAAATAAAAATCACGTGGAAAAGGGGAAATGTGGAAAAGGGGAAGGTGTCTGAATACTTTCCGAATGCACTGCATGTGCCCAGACAGCAGAGAAACCACCACTAAGCATTACATTGAAAAAGGGACATTTAAAAGAAAATGGGGGGAGGAAAAACAGTCAGTAAAACCGAAGCCATTGAATTTCCAATGCAACATCTGGGGAAATAAAAGGTACTTCTTTCTTTTCACAGAGCAGCTGATCTGACATTGGAGTTGTGAAAAACTGCACGGAAAAGGCAGAACCAAATGTTAGCATAAGCGCTAACGTTCCCGGGTTTGGGCTCGGTCTTCCTGAGGCGGCAAAGAGAGATCTCATTAGTCTCTTTATGAATATTTGCGTTGGAAAGTTTCTTGGTGATGGATTCTCCACTCAGAGCCCCAATCAGATAATATTCACACCCTCCTATCATTAGCACCAAAAGGCACAAAAAATATATAATAATGCCACAGGAAGTAGACTCGGGAGAAAGCAAAGGCGTACAGGAAAATACAGGCCTAATTAAAGGCTGAGAAAGCTCTTTGGTTAGCTGCAAGACCTATATTCCCTTCCACTTTAGGTATTTTCTGCATCCCTCGAGTAGGCACTAAGCAGTGCAAGAACATGATAAATGCTCGTTTCTAGCGTGGCTCCGTTTTTTGTGCCGGATTTGAATTCCAACTCTTAACCTGGCAAATGAGGAGTACCGATTCACCTTTAAAAACTCAAAAAAGGGATGTGGATCTCGCTCAGCTCCGGGCGAGGGACGTTTCAAACTGATATCCGTCAACAGCTGTTAGCTGCGCTGCATTGGAACATGGAATGAAATTAGGCTACTCACGTCTGCTGTCTGGGAGTTTCACTCCGTGGGGGAAAATAAATGTCATGAATCAGTGATTTCAATTGTAGGCCTATTCATACATTTTTGGCACACGAAGAAGAAAATACTTCTGCATTTCCTGCTGTGTAAACACATTGACTCTCGCTGCAAATGGGCTCAAAATAACTCCAGATAAACTTGGGTAGCTGCTATGTAGATCTTTAATAGTCAAAATTATTGGTCTTAAGCCTGGATCAAGGATCAGGACTAGGCTAATAAAGCCAATGCAACGGTCTGGTTTACAAAGCAATGACATGGATGGGCATCCATAAAATGGCATTGCGGGTCGACACTGTAGGCTACACGATTCTAGTTTTGAAGAGGGCAGAAAAGTATTTGGTCTTACCTAGGGCAAGCAAGATGGCCAAGACCGGGGCTGACTGTGAAATATATGCCATTTAGCAGACGCTTTTATCCAAAGCGACTTACAGTCATGTGTGAAAGCAACATCTGGCTGCTCTCCATTACAGGAACGCAGTTCTTCCCCCCACATAGGTATTTTTTCACACACCAGTAACCATGCATTGTGGCGTAATATGAGGGCTGAGGATAAATTATTTCAGTGATTCAACAGTTTTTCCTAGTACGTGGATTGTGGATGAGAACTAGGTCAATGCTCAAATGACGATTTGAATATGTTTATTCCATTACTCTAACAAGGAAAATGTATCTTGACCCGTGAGCGTATGATTTGTATAGGTGAGTGGATCGTATGTTGTGTGATTGAGGTTGGGTGTGAGTGACTTTACTGCAGCCCGTTGTCAAATAGGTTCAAATCAGGTGAGCAGGTCACAGAGTTTAGCTAGTGTGTGTGTGTGTCTGTGTGTAGGCCACAGACGTTCGTTTTGTGTCTTTGTGTGAGTGTTCATGTCTGATTCTTCGCCTCTATGAGTACTGCAAAAAAAAAAAAAAAAAAAAAATGTTGTCTGGACTTAAACAGTGATCCCAGTCAGTTTTTCCAGACATACTTTCAACATCCTGGTGAGCTGTCTGGTTCATGACTCCCAGTGTTTTGACAATAACAATGCCTTTTGGTTCGTAAAAAAAAAAAAAAAGACTTGGCAGATGTCTAATCCGAAGTTCTACAAAATGGTAAACAATGTGAGCTCATCTTTAAAAAGAAACTTCACAGTGAGTTACGCTACACTCGGGGAAGAATGACCCTTTTCATTTCAAGTTTCGAAAATCAGCCACTCAAGCTGAACTTAATTGGCTCATCACTCTAGCTTTAAGCCCAGCCACCACAAACCCCAGTCATGGGTACTCATAGTTAGCCAGCCACGTATAACACTTGTCATCAAGACAACAGTCTGCATTCATGGTCATGCCTGTCGAAAAGTACAAATTGCTTAACTGTGATGGTAATTGCCAAAAAAAAAAAATCACCAGGAAAGCTCATCAATTCCAGGAATGTTCTGTATGCAAATAATGAGGTTGAACAAACCTGACAGGGCATTCGCAAACAATGCTCGTTGTTCAAATAATACGCCAGAGTCAGATTCCAAGAGGACTTGCAATCGCCCTGCAAGACCCTTAATTCAAAATACAGCCATAACAAATCTCTCCCTTCAAAGCACCACAGACTCAGACGGGCCCAACACACCTCTCCACCGCTGTAGCCCTGAGAAGATGGGACAGCTCATAAAGCAGTGTGTTGTCGGACTGCCATCTTGCGAGGCAAGAGAAGAAGCCATGCTCTCTCTTGGCTCCTGGGCCCCCCTATAGTACCGTCTCAGATATCCATCAGCCTAGCGGCTCGCTGTTTGACAAGAGTCTACAGAGGGCTCATTCTAAAGCAAAATCCTTTCTCTCTCACCACACACCGCTGGCACAGCTCCAAATAAAGCCGGTCTGAGGGGCTCCCCTTGAACCAGAGCCTTCTATGGAGAACGGGAAGGCTTTTGTAGAGGGGGGGCGGCAGTCAAGGAGACTTGAGAGGAAATAAACAAACTAGACACCACACACACACACCATAGGGGGTATATACTGGGTCTGGGGACCTTTAATAAGATATCTGTCCGATAGACATTTGTGCCACGTTTTGAATTGGCTTTTGAAAAAGGTGATACCGACACACAGAGCGATGTGATTGGATTCCTTAATAGGCCTAAGCCGGTCTTCGCATTGATAATTGAAGAGAGAGAGAGAAAACCTCCAACTGTGATTTGATTATCAATGAGGACCGCTAGCTGCTGGTAGTAATGTTGAGCGATGCTCAGGTTCCTCAACATGAAAAAAAAAAACCTAGCTGTGTTGTTGTTGAGGCTGACAGAAAGGTGCTCCTCTACGGTTACTAAAGAACAGCACTGTATATCCCCAGCGGTGATTTGGTTAGTTAATACGGGACACCAGAGCACCGCAGTCAGAGCTACACCCTACGGCGAGAGAATATCCACCGGCTTTTTTATTCATGAGTCCCTTGAGAGGTTACTTATCGGTGGGCTCACACCCCTATCAGAAGAGCACTCCATCGTGCACGGCTTGAAAAGGAGAGCCGCGAGAGCCTCTGCAAGGGTCTAATATGTACTGAGGGCATACATGATGACTCCACTTCAGCTGGCTAATGCTGCGCCAATGCACACATCTGTGTGAATGCTCTGATCGGAGCGCGAAGGGCAGACACGCTCCCCTTGAGTCCATTTTCTTTCTCAAGGAGAGTGACATTCTGGCTTGTTGTTTGAGGAAGTGAAATGAATGCCGAGTTTTTAATCAGCGTATAAAGCCCTAATTCAAGCCTGTAGCTTGTCCCACACTGGACGATACGGCAAAACGATGCAGCTTGGAACAGAAAAAAAGTTACATAAAATTGGGCTGTGGCGGTCACAAAATTGTCGGCCAGTGATTGTCAAGCGAATAACTGGTCGGTCTCATGGTAATTGACCATTAATTACCAAATATATTAAGCATCTCCTGGCTTCCACACAGCCTACAAGACACTGATGCAGACCTTTGGAACATCTACATTTTTTTAAGTCTAAAAAAATCCATGTAATATAGCCTACAACTTCACAATAAACCCAGTATTTATTTTAGGCAGGTCTAAAGAAACATGATATGAAGAAAATGTCTATTTTAGAAGAACAGAATAGCATACTCTGAGTTGTCCTTATGTTAGGTCCTGAATCTGGCTGTGCCATATGGCTGTGGGCTACACTAGTTCATTTAGCAGACAAGATTTGCTTAGAATTCCGTGGTATCATTTTATAGTATGAGGAATACAATTGAACATCGCTGAATAAAATATAAAGGATATATCTCCAAACGATTTGAGGGAGTGCGCACATGCTGTATTCTGTGTTGAGCGGTTAACAAAGAAATAGGTAATCCTACAGTGGTGACCAAATACTTTTTTTACGCCATAATTTGCAAATAAATTCATTAAAAATCCTACAATGTGATTTTCTGGATTTTTTTCTGATTTTGTCTGTCATAGTTGAAGTGTACCTATGATGAAAATTACAGGCCTCTCATATTTTTAAGTGGGAGAACTTGCATAATTGATGGCTGACTAAATACTTTTTTTGCCCCACTGTATATGCTTAATTTAGAGTTATTCATGTAGCTTTCATTGTTCTACAAACGTTGGGCTATGTTTTGATTTTTAATACATTGTAAGGCTGCATGATGCGACTAATGATGTAGCTTGAAAGGCCAAAGCTCTGCTTAGTTTTTTTGTGCATGCTGTACACACTTCATCATTCTCTCATTCACAATTTGACAAGCAGGAAATGCAAGGCATTAACAAGTGGTGGCATCCCCTTTGTGTGGCTGTAACGCACCCTAAACATGCCTTTTGCTGCCTGCTCCAAAGCTTCTCACACTCTCCATCCCGTGATCAGGTCTTTCTCACAGGCTACAAGTGAAGACCAACACATTGGGGACGGAACTGCGCGCGTTCTTATCCAATTCCGAGGTGCATATTGAAGATATTGGAAGAACCCCTTGTAAAGCAGATGAATGTGCTTCATTTTATCAGGCCACTTTAGTTGTGATACAAAGCTTATTAAAACAGATAGGTCTATGGGCTAGGCTATGGGTGACTATGATTAGAAAATGTCAAACTTTTTATTTTTTAAAGGCTGTTTCTTGCCTTACCTTGGGCATCATGCACATGTGATAGGCTAATATTGTCACCCATCAGACTATTCTGGATTTAGTCTTGTCTTTACATATACTAAATAACGTGTATGAAAAGTGTTTTGATTTTCATGCCAGCCAGGTAGCTATACTCCTGTTGTAAATACAAGTAATGTGCTTAATATTAGGAAGGTTGAGAAGTAAATATAGTAGGCCTAGCCTATAGAAAGCTGATGGGATCCTCTTTTTAGTAGAGGCCATCAATCTGTTTTCTCCCGCAATTTGCATAGCCTATAGAAATGTTGCGCAATTTGAGCTTCATGGGCTCTCAATGAAGTGTTTGATTCGAATTTCAATGATGTTTGCGTCGATGTCAGAGTGATTAGAGGGACAATAGAGTACAAAATAAAGTTTGGTCGGCTACTTAATGACCATCAGCAGCATCAGAGCTTGGAGAACCTTTATTACCGTGACTAAGCCGTCACGTGGAATGTGTCTGCCTTC
>NC_060196.1:26247676-26290176 GCF_021184085.1 Oncorhynchus gorbuscha
AGAGCGTCTTGAGAGGCGTGACGGTAGGCCTGTGACAGCGGCCCTGCCAAGCCTGCTTGTTTACATGTCCGCTGGGGCGCCATTGACAGTCCGGGCATGCTCGCCGTCCCACAGATGGACGGTTCTCACGCCCCCCCCCCCCACCTCACAAACGCACCTAGAACAACCATCTCATCCTAGCATAGCACAGCCCCATTTTGCCTGGCATATCTAATATTTTCAGATATCATCCATTGAAATAAATGATAGAAATGATGAAGAAAAGTTTTCTTACCTGAGTCGAGTGGACCAGATGGGCAGGTAAGGAGCACGGTGGAGGAGAAGAAAAAAAACAGAGAGAGAAAGCTTGATTAGTGTTGAGTTCAACAGTGCATAACCTTTCCAAGAGCGGTGCTTAGCTCCCATCTCTTGTTCAGCCTTTATAGGTCTACGTTAAGCACAGAAAGCAGCTCAGTAACAAATCCACGACACTCTTTGGGGCACAACATTCACATTCTCTCCTCCTCTGTGCTAGCTAGCTGCTGTGGCATCCCACACATCACAACCTGCCTTCCTCTCCAAGGTCTGAGCAGCATGCAGACACCACCTGAGGGATGCTGGTAAAGACCACAATTAGGCCAGCCAAATAAGCAGGTGGGTCTTGTCATGACAGCCCAGTCCCGACCCCTCCGTACCCCCGACCCTCAATTTCTTTTTGTGTCATTCCACCCGCCCCCAAGGGGGCGTACATCAAACTGCCTCCTGCCAAAGGTCAAACACAGGGGTACCAGGTGGCAGAGCGAGAAAACAGACAGAGACGTTGCGCGCATATATATGAGAGCCGTCGCGCTCACGCATATATATGAGAGCCATCATGCATGCATGTATGTATGTATGTATGTATGTATGTATGTATGTATGTATGTATGTATGTATGTATGTATGTATGTATGTATGTATGTATGTATGTATGTATGTATGTATGTATGTATGTATACATACATACATACATGCATGTATATATATATATATATATATATGTATATATGTGTGTGTGTGTGTGTGTGTGTGTGTGTGTGTGTGTGTGTGTGTGTGTGTGTGTGTGTGTGTGTGTGTGTGTGTGTGTGTGTGTGTGTGTGTGTGTGTGTGTGTGTGTGTGTGTGTGTGTGTGTGTGTGTGTGTGTGTGTGTGGGCAAAAAAGTATTTAGTCAGCCACCAATTGTGCAAGTTCTCTCACTTAAAAAGATGAGAGGGGCCTGTAATTTTCATCATAGGTACACTTCAACTATGACAGACAAAATGAGGGGGGAAAAAATCCAGAAAATCACATTGTAGGATTTTTAATGAATTTATTTGCAAATTATGGTGGAAAATAAGTATTTGGTCAATAACAAAAGTTTCTCAATACCTTGTTATATACCCTTTGTTGGCAATGACTGAGGTTAAACGTTTTCTGTTAGTCTTCACAAGGTTTTCACACACTGTTGCTGGTATTTTGGCCCATTCGTCCATGCAGATCTCTAGAGCAGTGATGTTTTGGGGCTGTTGCTGGGCAACATGGACTTTCAACTCCCTCCAAAGATTTTCTGGCTAGGCCACTCCAGGACCTTGAAATGCTTCTTACGAAGCCACTCCTTCGTTGCCCGGGCAGTGTGTTTGGGATCATTGTCATGCTGAAAGACCCAGCCACGTTTCATCTTCAATGCCCTTGCTGATGGAAGGAGGTTTTCACCCAAAATCTCACGATACATGGCCCCATTCATTCTTTCCTTTACACAATCAGTCGTCCTGGTCCCTTTGCAGAAAAACAGCCCCAAAGCATGTTTCCACCCCCATGCTTCACAGTGGGTATGGTGTTCTTTGGATGCAATTCAGCATTCTTTGTCCTCCAAACACGACCAGTTGAGTTTTTACCAAAAGGTTCTATTTTGGTTTCATCTGACCATATGACATTCTCCCAATCTTCTGGATCATCCAAATGCTCTCGAGCAAACTTCAGACGGGCCTGGACATGTACTGGCTTAAGCAGGGGGACACGTCTGGCACTGCAGGATTTGAGTCCCTGGCGGCGTAGTGTGTTACTGATGGTAGGCTTGGTTACTTTGGTCCCAGCTCTCTGCAGGTCATTCACTAGGTCCCCCCGTGTGTTTCTGGGACTTTTGCTCACCGTTCGTGTGACCATTTTGACCCCACGGGGTGAGATCTTGCGTGGAGCCCCAGATCGAGGGAGATTATCAGTGGTCTTGTATGTCTTCCATTTCCTAATAATTGCTCCCACAGTTGATTTCTTCAAACAAAGCTGCTTACCTATTGCAGATTCAGTCTTCCCAGCCTGGTGCAGGTCTACAATTTAGTTTCTGGTGTCCTTTGACAGCTCTTTGGTCTTGGCCATAGTGGAGTTTGGAGTGTGACTGTTTGAGGTTGTGGACAGGTGTCTTTTATACTGATAACAAGTTCAAACAGGTGCCATTAATACAGGTAATGAGTGGAGGACAGAGGAGCCTCTTAAAGAAGAAGTTACAGGTCTGTGAGAGCCAGAAATCTTGCCATAATTTCCAAATAAATTCATTAAAAATCATACAATGTGATTTTCAGGATTTTCCCTCATTTTGTCTGACATAGTTGAAGTGTACCTATGATAAATTACAGGCCTCATCTTTTTCAGTGGGTGAACTTGCACAATTGGTGGCTGACTAAATACTTTTTTGACCCACTGTATAGATATATACACACTATCGATAGATAGAGCCATCGCTCACGCGCGCATATATATGGGATCCTTCTCGTGTGTGTGTGTGTGTGTGTGTGTGTGTGTGTGTGTGTGTGTGTGTGTGTGTGTGTGTGTGTGTGTGTGTGTGTGTGTGTGTGTGTGTGTGTGTGTGTGTGTGTGTGTGTGTGTGTGTGTGTGTGTGTGTGTGTGTGTGTGTGTGTGTGTGTGTGTGTACACACACACACACACACACACACACACACACACACACACACACACACACACACACACACGTGTGTATATATATATATATATATATATATATGAGAACCATCGCACGCGCGCATAAGGTTGAAGTCGGAAGTTTACATACACCTCAGCCAAATACATTTAAACTCAAATTTTCCCAATTCCTGACATTTAATCCTAGTAAAAATTCCAGTCAGTTAGGATCACCACTTCAGTTTAAGAATGTGAAATGTCAGAATAATATTTGAGAGAATTATTTATTTCAGCTTTCATTTCTTTCATCACATACCCAGTGGGTCAGAAGTTTACATACACTCAATTAGTATTTGATAGCGTTGCATTTAAATTGTTGAACTTGGGTCAAACATTTTGGGTATCCTTCCACAAGCTTCCCACAATAAGTTGGGTGAATTTTGGCCCATTCCTCCTGACAGAGCGTGTGTAACTGGGTCAGGTTTTAGGCCTTCTTGCTCGCAAACACTTATTAAATTCTGCCCACAAATGTTCTATGGGATTGAGGTCAGGGCTTTGTGATGGCCACTCCAATACCTTGACTTTGTTGTGCTGAAGCCATTTTGCCACAAATTTGGAAGTATGCTTGGGGTCATTGTCCATTTGGAAGACCCATTCAATATATCCACATAATTTTACTTCCTCATGATGACATCTATTTTGTGAAGTGCACCAGTCCCTCCTGCAGCAAAGCACCCCCACAACACCCTGCTGCCACCCCCGTGCTTCACGGTTGGGATGGTGTTCGACTAGTAAGCCTCCCCATTTCCCCTCCAAACATAATATGGTCATTATGGCAAAACAGTTCTATTTTTGTTTCATCAGACTAGAGGACATTTCTCCAAAAAATACAATCTTTGTCCCCATGTGCAGTTGCAAACCGTAGTCTAGCTTTTTTAATCGCGGTTTTGAAGCAGTGTCTTCTTCCTTGCTGAGCGGTCTTTCAGGTTATGTCGATATAGGACTTTTGTACCCGTTTTCTCCAGCATCTTCACAAGGTCCTTTGCTGTTGTTCTGGGATTGATTTGCACTTTTCACACCAGAGTACGTTCATCTCTAGGAGACAGAACGGTATGATGGCTGCATGGTCCCATGGAGTTTATACCTGCGTACCATTGTTTGTACAGATGAACGTGGTATCTTCAGGCATTTGGAAATTGCTCCCAAGGATGAACCAGACTTGTGGAGGTCAACAACAACAAAAGAATCTGGAGGTCTTGGCTGATTCCTTTTGGATTTTCCCATGATGTCAAGCAAAGACGCACTGAGTTTGAAGGTAGGCCTTGAAATACACCCACAGGTACACCTCCAATTAACTTAAATTATGTCGATTAGCCTATCAGAAGCTTCTAAAGCCATGACATCATTTTCTGGAATTTTCAGAGCTGTTTAAAGGCATAGTCAACTTAGTGTATGTAAACTTCTGACCCACTGGATTTGTGATAGTGAACTTTAATTGAAATAATCTGTCTGTAAACAATTGTTGGAAAAACTACTTGTGTCATGCACAAAGTAGATGTCCTAACTGACTTGCCAAAACTAAAGTTTGTTAACAAGAAATTTGCGGAGTGGTTAAAAAATGTGTTTTAATGACTCCAACCTAAGTGTATGTAAACGTAGAGCCGTCGCGCGCATATCTTGCGAGCCGTCGCGCGCATATCTTGCGAGCCGTCGCGCGCATATCTTGCGAGCCGTCGCGCGCATATCTTGCGAGCCGTCGCGCGCATATCTTGCGAGCCGTCGCGCGCATATCTTGCGAGCCGTCGCGCGCATATCTTGCGAGCCGTCGCGCGCATAT
Source organism: Oncorhynchus gorbuscha (assembly GCF_021184085.1). Classification (NCBI taxonomy): domain Eukaryota; kingdom Metazoa; phylum Chordata; class Actinopteri; order Salmoniformes; family Salmonidae; genus Oncorhynchus; species Oncorhynchus gorbuscha. Next base: position 26,252,425 of record NC_060196.1, read on the forward strand.
CTTGCGAGCCGTCGCGCGCATATCTTGCGAGCCGTCGCGCGCATATCTTGCGAGCCGTCGCGCGCATATCTTGCGAGCCGTCGCGCGCATATCTTGCGAGCCGTCGCGCGCATATCTTGCGAGCCGTCGCGCGCATATCTGAGAGCCGTCGCGAGCATATCTGAGAACCGTCGCGAGCATATCTGAGAGCCGTCGCGAGCATATCTGAGAACCGTCGCGAGCATATCTGAGAGCCGTCGCGAGCATATCTGAGAGCCGTCGCGAGCATATCTGAGAGCCGTCGCGAGCATATCTGAGAGCCGTCGCGAGCATATCTGAGAGCCGTCGCGAGCATATCTGAGAGCCGTCGCGAGCATATCTGAGAGTCATCGCTCATGCGCCATATATGAGAGTCATTGAGCTCTCGAATGAGAGAGAGCGGGTGCATGAGAGAGCACAAGAGAGAGGGGGAGGAGGGGGAGCAGTGCAAGGGAGGGGGAAAAACATGTACAAAGACATCATCCAGGCCATAGTCCCCTCTCCTTCACACTGTTCCTTCGCCAGCTGCCACTGTTCCGGTCTCAGTGTGGGATGGGTCTATGAGAGGCAGTGCACCACGTGTGAGATTAGGAGTGTCAGACCGAAGAGGTTGGGGACAAATGTGACAGGTACATGCTGACGCTGCAGTATGTCCAGCACAGACGAGTGACCATGGAGACGGTGTCGGCTTCATTTCAGAAATGTAATGCAGTCTTGGTCAGCAGAAGCTCCATTTTTGCACAGTGCACATCATATAGTTTGATTAGAAGGTTGAGTGGAAAGGACACTGTCACAATGTGAAGGAAGTAGTATATTCTATGGTCGTCTACTTATCCAGCAAGACTATTGTGTTCAATGTCTTGGGGTAATATGACATTGCCATAGAGCACTAAAAGGAAGAAATAAAACCTAAGCCTCACAAGTTAAGGGCACTTAAAAGCCCAATGTCTGAAACCCTCCTTCAAAGCGAGCCGACTGTGACAAGGGGAAGTCCCTGTGGTGTGAGAATACGAAGAAACCTAGAGAGAGAACTTGCAGGCTAGGTCACAAGGCCTTAAAATGTGAGCTCCACAACTGATCAGACAGCAAGATAATTTGCAGAAACTGTGCCCTGTCTAGCTGCTCTGGTTTCCTCCTTCGAGGAAGTGTGTACCTGTGTGGAGTATTGTGCAAGTGCGTCTGTGTGTGTGTGTGTGTGTGTGTGTGTGTGTGTGTGGGCAGCCACACGTCTAACGCTTGACTGGCATTTTCTCAGATGAGAAAGCCCAGAAACCAGGCTGTGAGCCGCTCTCAGTCAGAGAAGGAGGAGGGACTGACTGGCTGAGGTTTAGGGCACAGTCTCAGTTGACCATCAAATATTGCGGAGCAAGGCTGTGTGGCAAAGGGGACAGGGACTAAGTCAAAAAGACTCCAAGCCCTTGGTCCCAGCATCCGGCTCAAACACACACACACACAACATAATAAAAAAAGAAAATCACAGAGAGCAGAATATTTCCAGAGCAATGCTCTCTGAGCAGGGGCTGTTTGCTGGATAAAGCTACCCATAAATCTGAGCTGCTGGGAGCAGCTGTGCCGAGCAGTGAACAACTCCCAGTCTCCCTCTTAAGGCTTTTTTCAAATGCTATGGAACCATGTGCTATGCCGGTAGATCATTTGAGAGAATTCAGGGTCTTCAAATAAGCGTTAGTGATGTAATTGTGAGTAAATAGGGGAACTCGTAAAGGCCAAAAGGTTTTTGAGCACAATTTCGTGGCTTCAGTGGTCTTTATTGTGTTCTGAGGATGCCAGTGAATTCAACCATTCCAATGCTAATGCTAGGTTGTCAGTTACCATTTACTACACGGTCCATTAACAGTCATTGTCAGCGTGGGTGTAGTGGTGTGTCGAGAAAGGTTGCCATTCTTTAGCCATATTCAGGACCACGCCTCGTCTGAAATGTACAGGAGACATGCAATACCGGCAACAGACACCCGGCCAGAATGTCTGCCACTACCCTCGGGCCTTTTGACATTTTAAGTGAATTTAAAAACGGGAAATCCACCCGCCAGAACACAACACCAGCCAGTCTACATGCCGACAGTAGCACCAACAGCAGCCTGACGGTGTCCTCTCAGAAATCCGAAATGGGTAGAACGTGTGTTGGGTTGCTTCCTCCCACGTCAGTCTAAGAAAGGTTGAGCACAGGTGTCATAACTGCAGGAAATTCTATGTGGGTTGAAGAAAAGATACCCTGTGTGTGAATTCCTTGAGGTAAAATAATCAACAGTCAGTCTTTCAGTCAGTCATAGTTGTATCACACCAGTCACAGCCTATAACCTTTCGAAAGGTATTACTGATGAAGACAATAACTGGACAAAAGGTGTGAGGAACCCCTAACACCCCCTAACCAAAAGCCCCCCCCCCCACAAATCTAAACAGTGTGTTGACAGTCTCCTGTGTAGCAGCGGCTGTTCTACTCTCTTGATTAGGTTTTGCAGTGTGCTAAAGTGGCATGTGGAAACCCAACAACTTCCTCCACAGATAAGTTACTGTAGCCTTGTGGGAGGAAACGAAAGCAGACTTTAGTCACACTAGTGCTATTTTTAGCATGCTAACCGCAGATTACCAGTAATTGATAGCACAATTTGAAGTATCTTGCTTTTACAGGGCAACAGTGAGTGTTCTGTCAAACAGTAAGCCCGGACATACAAGTGCCTAGCAAAAGCATTCATCCCCCTTGGCGTTTTTTCCTATTTTGTTGCATTACAACCTGTAATTTAAATTGATTTTTGTTTGGATTTCATGTAATGGACATACACAAAATAGGCCAAATTGGTGAGGTGAAAAATAATAATAACTTGTTTTAAAAAATTCACACGGAAAAGTGGTGCGTACATATGTATTCACCCCATTTTCATATGACACCCCTAAATAAGATCTGGTGAAACCAATTACCTTCAGAAGTCACACAATTAGTTTTTTTTAAAGTCCACCTGTGTGCATTCTAAGTGTCACATGATCTGCCATGATCTCAGTGTATATACACATACACCTGTTCTGAAAGGCCCCAGAGTCTGCAACACCACTAAGCAAGGGACAACACCAAGCAAGCGGCACCATGAAGACCAAGGAGCTCTCCAAACAGGTCATGGACAAAGCTGTGGAGAACAAGTCCAGATCAGGGTTGGGTTATAAAAAAATATCAGAAACTTTGAACATCCCCCACCATTAATTCCATTATATTTTTTTTAAAGAATGTGGCACCACAACAAACCTGTCAAGAGAGGGCCACCCACCAAAACACATGAACCAGGCAAGGGGGGCATTAATCAGAGAGGTAACAAAGAGACCCAAGCTAACCCTGAAGGAGTTGAAAAACTCCACAGCGGAGATTGGAGTATTTGTCCATAGGACCACTTTAAGCCGTACACTCCACAGAGCTGGGCTTTACGGAAGAGTGGCCAGAAAAAAAGCCATTGCTTAAATAAATAAATAAGCAAACAATATAGAAGAAAGTACTCTGGTCAGATTAGACTAGAATTGAGCTTTTTGGCCATCAAGGAAAATGCTGTCTGGCACAAACACCTCTCATCACCCCGAGAATATCATCCCCACAGTGAAACATGGTGGTGGCAGCATCATGCTGTGGGGGTGTTTTTCCATCGACAGGGACTGGGAAACTGGTCAGAATTGAAGGAATGATGGATGGCACTAAATACAGGGGAATTCTTTTCAGTGAAAACTGTTTCAGTCTTCCAGAGATTTGAGACTGGGACATAGGTTCACCTTCCAGCAGGACAATATTTAGCATACTGCTAAAGCAACATGAGTGGTTTAGGGGGAAACATTTAAATGTCTTGGAATGGCCTAGTCAAAGCTCAGACTTCAATCCAATTTAGAATCTGTGGTATGACTTAAAGAAAGACTGCTGTACACCAGCAGGAACCAATCCAACTTGAAGGAGCTGGGGCAGTTTTGCCTTGAAGAATTGGCAAAAATCCCAGTGGCAAGATGTGCCAAGCTTATATAGACATACACCAAGAGACTTGTAGCTGTAATTGCTGCCGAAGGTAGAGCTAAAGTATTGACTTTAGGGGGGGGGGGGGGGGTGAATAGTTAGGCACGCTCGGGTTCAGTTGTCTTATATCTTGTTTGTTTCACAATTTACAAAAATGCATCTTCAAAGTGGTAGGCATGTTGTGTAAATCAAACGATACAAACCCCCACAAAAATCTATTTTAATTCCAGCTTGTAAGGCAACAAAATTGGAAAAATGCCATGGGGGGGGGGGATACTTTTCACAAACCACTGTATTGGCCTGTGTATGCAGTATGTGACAGTGTGAGGTCATCATGCTGGAAGAAGGCTGGATATTGTGGAGGCTGCCCTTGAGGGGTAGGTTGACGTGGTCTAGGAGACAGGAGCATAAAGGTGCCTGCTGACTGCCCATTGCTGCTGGCATAGGACTGACAACCCAGAAAATCCCTGATTCGGAATTAGGGATGTCCTTACAGAACCTCCGTCTAGGCCACAAAAAGAGTTGGGACAACTGATTAACATTACAAAGAACATTGCTAATGTCTGAAGGAATTGCGCTGGCATCTGAAATCTGTTTGAAATTGCAAATTGGCTTGGGCCCCGTTGGAATTACAATCAAGTTTGACACTTAATTATTGTGTACTTTACATGGATTTATTTTGCTTGTTTCACTATGGTTCTCTCCTTGGTAAGAGTCTGATCGTTATCGCGCAAGGCACGATGTGGTGTAGTGGTTTTCTGGTCCCAGTGGATGCAACACTAGCCCCAGACAGGAAGTCACACCGGTACTTCCTGCCTTCAGCCCAATCAGACGCTTCCGTTGGCCTTTGCAGTGTTTGCGCCCTGGCATCCTGTAGGCTAGATTGGACCGTTCCACAGGGAGGGCTATAAAAACATCAAACACCACTGAGCCAGACAAACGTCATAGGAAAGAAAGAAGAAACGCTTCAAGCGCAAAACGCAGGAGTCCCCGAATCAAAGCTTCTCAAAAGTAACACTGAACACCTACCTACACATGCCACCTCTGATATCTGGAAGACAAGCAGACCGCCACGTGCGGCTGTCAGATCACCAAGGCAACGACGGGCGGAAGGGTGGCCAATGCATGGCTGCGTCCCAAGTGGCACTACTTTCTATTGACTAAAAGTAATGCACTATATTAGGTACAATGGTGTGATTTGGGACACAGATTTTACTCCAAGCTGTTTAAGATAACCTGGATATGGGCGTCTGCTGGATAAATAAATAACGGTGGCGGCGTTTATGGGGGCGGACTTCAAGGCCCAGCGTGTCTGTATGTATGTGCATAATATCTCTGATGTGTATAGTTGTACTGCATGGCTGGCAATTTTCTGGTGGAAAGGGTAAATGAACGCGTGCGAGGTCACAGTAATTGTGTGATTGTTATATCTCTCTGTGTGTGTGTGTGTGTGTGTGTGTGTGTGTGTGTGTGTGTGTGTGTGTGTGTGTGTGTGTGTGTGTGTGTGTGTGTGTGTGTGTGTGTGTGTGTGTGTGTGTGTGTGTGTGTGTGTGTGTGTGTGTGTGTGTGTGTACCTTCTGTACCTTGGGGGGCCTTGAGGACGATATTAAATGAAGCGTCTATCTCTCTGCAGAGGGAGCTCCACAAACCCCCTCTGTGATTAATAACTGCCTCTCTCCCCAGGCAGGCAGCCCACCAACAGCACATGCCGCCTTTGGAAAAACAGTCAACTTCATGAGAACAGTGCATTAGACCATCCGGTTCATAGGGATTCAGTCAGTGTGTCAGCCAGGTCCATTTCCAATCTTACAGGAACCAGAGTGTGTTATGCATTTGGTGTGGCCTCTCGCAGAGGTTGGAATGCTTTTAAGCTTCCTGTGACAAGGACTTAGGAAAAACGGTTGGGTCCAATCACTACATAACACAAGTGCACAGCTACATCTATTTCACTTGCCAGAGGAGATTACAGCTTTGTGGGATTGTTTTCAGTGCGTGTGCGTGTGTGTGTTGTACTGTACTGTTTGTAGGGTGCTGTAATTGTGTGCGCACAAACACCATTTCCTCTGGCTCTACTAGCCTTGCTAAGCCACGCTACCTTCATCCATCTTCACTTCCCAAGATGCCAGAGTATAGGCCAGACTAGAGTGTGTGTGTACACTGTGTGTGGCACAGCCTCAATGTGTAAAAGCTGATCAATTAAGAGTGTCTGGTTTTGCTCACTACACACGCAACACCCAATAGTCTGACCTTTCTGCCCCCCCCCCCCGCAAGATATGCGCGCGACGGCTCTACGTTTACATACACTTAGGTTGGAGTCATTAAAACACATTTTTTAACCACTCCGCAAATTTCTTGTTAACAAACTTTAGTTTTGGCAAGTCAGTTAGGACATCTACTTTGTGCATGACACAAGTAGTTTTTCCAACAATTGTTTACAGACAGATTATTTCAATTAAAGTTCACTATCACAAATCCAGTGGGTCAGAAGTTTACATACACTAAGTTGACTATGCCTTTAAACAGCTCGGAAAATTCCAGAAAATGATGTCATGGCTTTAGAAGCTTCTGATAGGCTAATCGACATAATTTAAGTTAATTGGAGGTGTACCTGTGGGTGTATTTCAAGGCCTACCTTCAAACTCAGTGCGTCTTTGCTTGACATCATGGGAAAATCCAAAAGGAATCAGCCAAGACCTCCAGCCCCCCCCCCATATCCCTCTCCATCCCAGCTCTCTCCTTTCCTCCTCGCCATAGAAGAGGCATTCTACACGCTCCGTTGGAACGGCTGTTCGGCGCATTTCACTTCCTCCTTCTGCTACACTGACTCCCCCTCCCTTAAATAGCCCTGCTGAGGTATCAGCAGCTCGGCCTGGACAACACACTAAACACACGGGCACTACTGCAGTACCACACACTGACAGACAGAGCGGCATCGGCTTCCGCACACCAATGGAATCCCAACGCCCAAACAAAAGTGACCCCATCCGCCACACACAAACATTTACTTGAACTGGTTAGACAAACCATAGTCCTCCATGCAGGTTCAGAGTCTTAACTCTTCCCCTCAGAAAATCCTACTCATTCCATCCAGCATAGCCACATTACAGTGTCAATGTCTTTGGCCACTGTCAGTTGGGTTGTACAGATGAGGTCTCCTTTGAACCAGGGATGGTGGCATGGCGTCCTGCCTGAGCTGAGAGTCTAGCTAGTCTAGTACTGGGTCGCATTCTCTCACGGTGAAGTATGCCTGCTCCGAGGCGGCCGACCATCAGCCTTATAAATCATTCAGTCACTCCCTTGCAGACTGCAAACACAGAGAAACCTCAGCCGCATACCTTAGGTTATCCCTACCTTCAAGTGCCTGAATGGGGCTTTACTATGTTTACCTAACTATGAGAGAACTTTTTCCTGTTGGAACGAGATGCTAATCTTTTAGTGTTCCTCGTGCCTTTCAAAAAGGAGATAGTGGCTATAGTAGCTAATAGAGGACTTGTGTTGCCTTGTGTGCCCAGAAGGGATGACGAGGACTAAGGAATGTGAAGTAAATGAACCAGTGACAGTGATGACAGTTTGTAAAATGTTACAAAATGTTTATGTTGTGGCATTTTCAGACTGCTGCCAATTGTCTCAGTCACACCTGTTTTGTCCCTGCGGTAAACTTGTAAAAATAACGCTGCATTGATCTTCAGGGGACCGCCATTTTGGCTCTGATTTAGAAGGACAGAGGAACGCTGGAATGTCTCTGGCACTCTGCCAGCAGCCTTTTCCTGGTCTGCCCTTTGACCTCTGCACTGGGGGAGGGGGCTGGGGTCACCTCGGCTAAACTCGGCGCGACCACCTGCTCTCTCTGATCTTGTGACCTCGCCTCCCAACGACCGGCTGACGGGCCAGCACACAAACATGATGGGCGGAAAGAGGGAGGAGGGGGACCAAGGCCTCTTCTATATACATACGTAGAGTAGGCCTGAGTCAAGGACAAAGTCGCACACACACACACACACACACACACACACACACACACACACACACACACACACACACACACACACACACACACACACACACACACACACACACACACACACACACACACACACACACACACACTAAAAGGGCTAATCGAACAGGTCAACACAAAGAGGTGACCTGTTCCAGCATGGGCACACACACACACACGCCAAACGCACTCCTACACACACGTCCAGGGGTAAAAAAAAAAAAGAAGCTAAATGAATCAATGTGTGTGTATACATGTGTGTGTATGTATCTATAGAGCATTTTCATGCAATAGACTCATGAGACACGGGTTACATCCATGGAATGTAGATCAAATGAAGGAATGCATGGAAGCATTTCAAAAACCTATGGAAAGACGTAAATCTGCATGAACGCTGAGCCGAGGGCATGACCAGAAAAACTCTGGGAGCATAACCGACATAATCAGTCGGAAAGTGTCTTTTATACACCCCCCTCCACCCTCAAAACAGACAGACAGACCGTGTGTGAGGGGGTTAGGAGGAGGGACCGAAAGAGGGAGGGGAGGGAGGGAGAAGAAATGGGGAAAGATGTGTTTGACAGGGGAACGAGTGGTGGGGGTTAACAGAGAGAGGTGGAGACGGCGAAAGGGGAACGCGAGATGATGATACTGTAGTTCTTCCGACCCAATTGGGGAGAGCGAGAGGGAGCCTGGGAGTAAGACGATATGGCGAGATCATGTGTCGACAGACGTGTTCCCTGGGACTGAAGAGACGGTGCCAATCCCCTTAACCCTAACCCTACATAAAAGCAGACCATATCCAACGACAGAAACTGGGTATTCCCTCGTCACCCTGGATTTACTGTCCATGGAAGCAAAACGGGAAGTCTCAGAAAAAGAGAAAATGACAGATCTCGCTTGCGGGTCTGCTCATGTCATGAAAACAGAGTCCCGGCATAAGCGTTAGCGACCGAGGCCGCTTCAAAGAGCTGGGAGACATGGAATTAAGTGCATGTGAACTGCTTCACGCAATTACTTCATGGGGAGAGAAAGGGGGATCATTTTCAATGACTGATATAAAGCCAGTGACAGCGGAGCACAAAATGCCAGTGTGGTCCCAGTACGCTGGACCACACTGTTGCTCTGTTCACCATCAACGGGAAGGAACCTCGGCCAAGCCGGTCATTTCAGCCTGGACTGAGGCTAAAACACATGCCGCAGCTTTAACCCCATTGGCCAGGGCAAGAGAGCCGTAGTGACAGTGCAGATTGACAGTAATCCAACGCAGTGTCGGTGACACCAGGCACGAGTCCTGAACGCTCAGTTATCAACAAGGCAGCCACAAGAGGCTCATAGTAACACGGGGCAGTCAGTGTCATCGAGACCCGTGACACATGGTGCCATCACAACCGACACTCTTCACGTGGGTGAACGTGTCAGCACGTTCTTCCTCGTCACAAGTTGATAACACTCCAAGACACTTTGTTGCGAGGCCAGTTGACGGTTGATGCTTGTAAAGGGGGCTTTAGTGGGTCTGTTGATCAAAAGGCAGATGCACTCAACACCAGGCAGGTAAAAGAGGGATCTGAGCAGTGTGGGAAGACTCAGGGTAAACCCTTTAATATGGATCTATCAGTTTTTACATGAGACACCTCGACATGAGAACACGCCAGAGCAAACCGGAGCTGTCAGCGCTAAGTCACTGCGGTATAGACACCGTCTAGCATCTATAGCAACACAAAGGGACAGCCAACGCTAGGGCACGGAGAGGAGATCGCTTCAAATAACATCTGACAGACTCTCCACGGACATGGGGTTTATGCAGGGTGGAGAGACGGAGCCCTCAAAGCGGGAACAGAGAGCGATCAAAGTTTGATTTGGGATTTTTTTTTTAAAGCATCAATCCCTTGCTGGGTGTTGGGAAGCCTGCGACAGAATATACACTGACACACGTCACGGAGTACACAAGACACACGCATGTAGACGATACACACACGCCAAGTCTGTGCCCTTTTGCCCCATTCCCAGTTCACAGAAACTGGGAGGCATGGTGGCCATGGTGCTTGCAACATGGCCCATTTCATTTCCTCTGGGGATACTAGGGAGGAATGTGGTTATACAATCACACACACGGCATTATAGGGGGTCTTCTAAGGCAGGAGCCAGGACACATGCAGACATATGGAGGCTCCATGCTGCTCTAGTGCCATGGTTGTAGGCAGTCTTTCAGTCCATCAGACCGCTAACAACGAACAACTCTTCCCCATCTCTCCTTGTTTTCCTTATCTGCTACATACATAGCTACCAGTTCCTTCCCCTCTCGTAGCTCCTAACCTAAAGCCTGAAGCTCTGACAGAGATGGATGGCTTTGACCGCCTCTATTGTGGTCACCAGGTTTTGAACTCGATACACCCCCCCCTGAAGATTGACTACAACATTTGCAGCGAGGTTAATCTAAATGGAGCGTTCAGAAGCGCAGTGTCTGGCATTCAATGTGTGTTATCAGCCCCCCCCCCCCAAAAAAATGTGGCAAGGCTGATTTCTGTGACTCAACTATTTGGACTCATCTTCACACAAACACACCACAGAAGAATCTAGCATTCCGTACGATAAAAGCATGGTTTATGCTCTTACCAACCCGAGCCCCGTTTGCACCTCCCACTTCTCTCGCTGGTAAAGCTTGTCATGCCTCGTATCAGGCTCCGAGGCATGCGTTTGATCTCCTCTCCCCTTAAAGAAGTGCCAGTCTGGTGATTGTAAAGCACAGGGAGATCTAGCGGCACGGACAGGCACCGGGGAATACCCCACCGCGCCATACAAGTCATCTGATCATAGCTTCAAACAGGGGGGTGGCGACAATGGAGCTAGATCTCCACTGATCGCGAGAGGAGGAGGAGGGATTGAGAAACACGACATTGACAATGGGGAAAAGAGTGGGTATAGGAGGGAGAGAGGACAATGGTCTGTTTATCCTCTTTTAGCCTACCTCTTCCCATGACTAACAGTTGCCATGAAAGAAAATGTCTGCTCATCACTTGATTGTCTCCAGACAATCCCACCCTCTCGATACTTATGGAGCTTCCTGCTCTGCCCCCCCCCCCCCCAAGCCCCACTCATCCTCATCGTTCGTCCTCTTCCTCCCTGCCATAGCCTAATGAGGCACTGAGGGAATGCTACTGCTTTCCTCTCCCTGTAGTGTGGAAAGTCCTGCTAAGACTCTGGTATAGCATTCTTTCCAGATGGCATGCCGGTCACACAGGAAAGCAATGCCTACTGCCAGGCATACCGCAGCACTAGGGCCCAGTTCTGCGCAGGATAACCATAGCTGGCACCGCATTGTGGAGCCAGATGTACAGAAGAAAAATCACGCTTTTGATGCAAAAGCTGGAAAATGATTTCTTATTATAGTTGTATAGTTGTAGTTAACATGTTTAAGTGGTATGAGTCTGAGTAAGAAGGACAAAGAGGAGAACAAGAAGCTGTGCACGGAGATATTGGAGAGCCCCATGGTGGGTTTGTCAGCCTTGCTCTTTGGACTCTCTCTGAGTCACGCAGTTAGCTAACAGACTTGTCTGTTTCTGCCGTCTCTATTTCTGGAGGCAGTACTGCGGAGAAGAAAAATAAGGGAGACAAAAACATATATACATTTTTTTTTTTTAAATATGAATTTTCTTCAAGCTTAAGGATCCAGGAAACCTAACCGTTTAAATGTAAACAAAAATATATATACACTCAGTAAAAAGGACAGTTTGTCATGGACCCACAACAATTTTGAATGAACTGTGGCTAGCAGATGGGTAACCACTCCATTGTAGAACGCCAGGGCAGTTTCCTGCAGCGCGATCAATAACCCAACCTGAACTTGACTACTTAAACAGACTCTGAAACTGAGCTCTAACCGGCAGGTGGCATTACATGAGGCTCTGAGCACAGGGCCATCATCTGATATGACATCAAGTCCTCATCTGATATGACATCAAGTCCTCATCTGATATGACATCAAGTCCTCATCTGATATGACATCAAGTCCTCTTCCCTGCATGGATTTTAACCTCAGTAAAAAAAATTAAAAAAATATGAAGTCATTATGTGATTAATGTATTTTTCCTCTTGTAGGGATCAAGTCCTCTTCCCTTTCCCACTGTGAAGCTGTGACAAATCCTGATGATGTATCATCACTTCCGTGATATCAACCCGCCAGGATCAGATGGTCCCCCGTTACAGACCACTAGTTTATTTTTGTTATTTATTTTACAGTTGACCGAAAGGAAAAACGCAGGTCAAGGTAAGTTCAGCCCAGCGGTATCCTTGTGGTTTTCCAAGGCTAGTTATAGCCCTTCGAGTGAGTTCCACAAACACCTTTAAAAAATAAAAATAAAATAAAAAAGAAGGTTAGGTTCACGCAAAAAAACCACCGAGTTCTGTCACGGCAACTCAGTGAATTATGATTTAACAAGTTCGGTAGGATCCAAAATAAAAGATAGTTGGACCTTTTCAACTAACAAACAAACAAACGTATATCAACCAGCAACATTTTGTCTCTGAAGTCAAAGGCAGTCACTGTGGCTCACTACACCATGCAGCAGAATGCAGCCTATTCTTTCGGTGGGCTTTGAACCCTGACAGAGTTGGATTTTCCAGCACAGTGAGTGACAGACGGGGAAGGGCTTGGAATGGCAGACGGTGACTACGGGAAGGTTTTGAGGAGGTGAAGAAGAAAAAAATAAATACAAATCTCATTTTTTTCCTTCCCCGGAGTCATTCTTTTCTTGGCAACAGCCAGAAGAAAGCTTTTCAACACAATGCAACGCAGAAAAGGAAAGGCGGCTAAAAAGAAAACTGACTGAAGTTTTTGGAGACTTTCGCATTATGCCTGGACTTTGCCAAGGAGAAAAGGTTCCGGACAAGCAGAGGACAATGGCAGTGACATGGTGTGGCTAATTGATACGAGTTGCTCTGACTTTTGAACGGGGTCAGGCTGTGATAGGCCATTTCATGTCTATCATATAGCTGCTGTTCAACCCTTTGGCACAATCCTCCTCCACACCCTTTAAAATTACCCTCAGCCTAAGAAGATCCTATTAAATGCTTAGCAATCAACTTTTCTCTTTGTTATCTCCCTGAAACAAATGACTCATTTTCCTGGCACAAGCAGGCCTCTGTCCATTCTGCTCTTTCCAGGATGTGAAGAGTGTCAATACAAAAGTCGGGACAGTGTGAACGACAGCAGTAAGAGCTAACAAAGTGAGGCAGTTTTTGGTCAAAACGTCAAAATCCCAAGTGGGACGATGTTGCGCAATGCTAAGTATGGCAGGGGTCACCGCACACCACAGTAACCGAGAGGCAGCCGTCTGCCTAATTCTCTGTTGTAAAAGTTGAACGTAGTTCCGACAGTCCGTGCGGTCTGTCGAGACACGTGTTCCCTGTTTATGTTCTGGTTAAGTCTTCATGTGGTCGGTCTGAGTTTACGAGACGAACACATGAACAGTCTCTGGGATTGTGGTGCGTTTTGACTTGTGTCCCGAACACGTGTGGTCTGTTTGTGTTCGGGTCAGGCTTTCCCCCATGCTACGTTTGGGTTAGGGTCAAGCACATGTATGGTAATTGTTTGGGTACGTCTGTGTTAGGGTCAGGTGCAGAGGTCTAGTCTGATGTGGTCTATTTGGCTGTCTATAGTTGCGAGTTTAGTGGCCAGTCCGACTGAAAACACAGGCAGCGTCTGCACGGACTCGGCAGACCCTGACCGCTACAATAACCCCCGCAGCGGAGGCACCCATGTGCTAAATTACTGTCACAAATGCTCTCCTTCAGGCCCGGCAGTCTCATCCAGCCCATTCAGCCCTCTCTAGCACCGCCAGTCTTCTTTTTCCACCACATAATTGCACTCGGCTTGCCCAGCCGCTTCCGTATCAACTTAGGTCTAGGTTGGAAATTGATGGCGTGTGAAGAAAAGAAAAGAAAAAGAGGCTCATCATTGTGGAACAGGTGCTGCGCTGACAGCGTCATTAGAGGGGAGGGTGGTGAACCTGACCACTACTCTGGCGTTTCCCATAATGAAGTTCTGCAAGTCGCTGTGTGTACACTGACTGTCTTACACTGAGGCGCATGATTAAGTTCCACTGTTGGAAACGGAAAAGCCAGACAGGGAGACTGTTGGAGACTAGTTAGTTTCCCTCCCTGGCTTGCTCTGTGTTAACTCTATGGAATGTGACATGTAGGGAGGGGGACTTCCCCTTCGTGAGTGATTCGACTTCCGCAAGTCCAGGCACTACCAAAGCTTGGTCCTGAAAAATACTCTAATGAACAGAAGCACACACACACACACACACGCAGGCACACTAACGCATGCACACTAACGCATGCACACTAACGCATGCACACAAACAGATTGCACAGGAATGGGTCTGTCCAAAAGGTCTTTCACAGTACGGTGGACATTGACCTGAATGCGATTTGATCCCGAGCCAAACCACACCTAGAGCGGGTAAGACAAAACAGTCAAAAGGCTTAAATCACATTCACAGCAACGCACAACACCGAGGGAGCCTGTGGCCCCAAGGCTAAACGATACCGCAATTCACAAATCAAAAGACCTGCACAGTGCCAACGTGGTATGTAATCGCATGAATTACCAAAGAGCAATGAGAGAGTGCCACCCTGATTAAGACAAAGCTCTTCCTGCTGTGTGCCTGTGTGAATCACTGTGTGAGAGGAGAGAATTCCGCCTGCCAATGGGGAGACAATAGCCCCAATATATTTCCATCTGCTTATTTCAAAACCGGTGCAACGCTAGAACACCACGATCCAGCAATAGACATACAGCACCTATTCATTTGCAATGGTGACTAGTCACTTCATAAACGTGTCGGAGCTGTGTGTAGTCGGCCTCGACAAGGCGCTGGAGTGACAGCGGAACAAGGACAGCTATGATACGGAAATGTAGAGCCCTGTCAATCATTAACCAGCAGGGTGACGGTGGCAATCTGCCCCAGGGCAGAACTCATTCACTCCAAACGTCTATTCTCTCCTTCCCCCCACACACACACGCTATTCACCACCACTACACATCCAGATGGCGCGTCATAACTATATTTTACAACAGGGGTGGGCAACTGGCGGGCCCGTAGCTACAGGAGCAACACTTGCATGTCGGCTCGGCCTACGTTCATGACTATCGCCTCTATGAATGAAGGTAATCCAACAAGGTGTTAGGTTGGACGACGTTGCCCCAGCCAGTGGGGACATTTAGGCAATCCAGTGAGAGAGATAAAGTGCTCCCTTAATCCAGAGAGGACAGGAGAGCTGGGCAACATTGAAGCGATTAGTTAGCAAGAGGCAGTGCTGCTTCTAAACCCTCCTCTTACGCCGGGATTAGGAGGGAAGGTGTAGCGCTGCTGAACGGACAAGGGCCCTTTATAACTGGCTTTAGAGTCGCAGAATGAGTGACCAGCATAAGCTTCCTCAAGAGACCTTAACCAGCCTCCTTACAGAACAAGGGGAGTTCACCGGGGCCACATTCAGTAGCCAAATGTTGCAGATAGAAATGCATATGAAAAGAGCAGACGTGATTCCCTATTCTACATGTGAGAGACGCATATTTTGTTCTCCATTACTATCGAAACGTTCAAAAACATTGTGACTTGCTGAACTCACCCCTGCTCCCACAAAAAAGGTTCATGCGACCTCAACAACTCTTACATAGGATAGGTTGGCCTCACCTGGGCGATAATTCAGGGAATATGGCAAGGCATTAGATATGTAGCAGGATTTTAAGAAAGTAAAGTAAGAAAGTGGTTTAAATGAGTCAAATGATCTTTATGCAAATCAAGGCAACGTGCCTGTGTAAAGAATGCACCACCACCAACCCAATAGACAGGCTATGAGAAATTACAGAACAACGCATCTTTTTTTTAGATGTATTCTGTAGTCTGAAACGTTGTGGCTTTAAAAAATATATTTTTTAAGGTTATCGGCGTCCCAAGATGCCAGTGGCTTAGAGACCATGCAGCCTCAGTCCATATTCAGCTTTAAAAACGCAATAGAATAATGTATTCCTGAATTTTTAGACCATTAAAAACTCAGCGAATGTACTCTCCACAAAATAGGGCTTTAAGGTTAGTTTCTTATCCAAGATGAAATTCTAATGAAAAGGTCTTAAGTCTGAGATAATACAAGGACCCACAGCTTTCATGGCGCAGAATAAAAATGAAAATCCCGAGGCTACCTGCAAAAAGGGATGAGCAGTAGCGCTGTATGTGTAGACACACTACAAAAATGACAGAGTAAATATACATGAATAAAAATCATGCTGATAAATTATTCATACGTGTAGCTTCCGGGGTTCCGCATGAGTGGTCACAGTTAAAGCAGCTCCAGCACTCGTCCAAACAAGATGCGCCGGGGAAGCAAAGTGCCAAAGGACTAAAGAATAACCCACAGGGGGAAGAGGAGTCTGGAACGCACTACTGATTCAGTACAACTTAGACTAGAGGATACACACTGTACTGTACACATACTGCCCAGACGACAGGGCAAACCTGGTACATGCTTTCTTAGGCTGCTAAAACAGCATACTCTCTCCTCTAACTGCGCAATGGACAGACTCGGCCAGAGAGAGTGCAAACCCCAACCATCTGAAACTAAACAAACACTAACCACACATGCTTTCTGACTACAACACACACCAATCAGTACACGGTCTCAGACTACGGCTCATATAGGCTAGCCGAATGACAGTGCTCTCTCGGGCTCTGTTTAAGTCTACTCCTCTCAGGCCTTCCGGGTGGCGCAGTGGTATAAGGCTGTGCCACCAGAGATTCTGGGTTCGAGCCCAGGCTCTGTCGCAGCCGGCCGCGACCGGGAGGTCCATGGGGCGACGCACAATTGACCCAGCGTCGCCCGGATTAGGGAGGGTTTGGCAGGGATGTTCTGGTCTCATCGCGCACTAGCGACTCCTGTGGCGGGCCGGGCGCAGTGCACGCTGACCAGGTCGCCAGGTGTATGGTGTTTCCTCCGACACATTGGTGCGGCTGGCTAATAAATTAAATTAAAAAGTCTACTCCTCTCAGTGTGTGTTTACTGGTGCAAATATGTGGCCTGGTCACAAGATACCCCAAGAACCACAGACCTGCCCATTTGGGGGGGATAAAATATGCTTCCTTCTCTGCACACATACAGTGCCTTACGTTACAGCCTTATTCTAAAATTTTAAAAATTAAATGCAAACTACACAATATACCCCATGATAAAGTAAAGACGGGTGTTTAGACATTTTTGCCAACTTATTAAAAATTAAAAAACAAACACCTTATTAAAAAAGTATTCAGACCCTTTGCTATGAGATTCAAAATTGAGCTCAGGTGCATCCTGTTTCCATTTATCATGTGTGAGAGTCCCCCTGTGGTAAAATCAATTGATTGGACATGATTTGAAAAGGCACACCTGTCTATATAAGGTCCCACAGTTGACAGTGCATGCCAGAACAAAAACCAAGCCACAAGGTCAAGGGAATTGTCCATAGCACTCCGAGGCAGGATTGAGTCGAGGCACAGATCTGGGGAAGGACATCAAAGAAATCTGCAGCATTGAAGGTACCCAAGAACACTGTGACCTCCATCATTCATAAAATGGAAGAAGTTTGGAAACAAAGAGCTGGCCGCCGGCCAAACAGAGCAATCAGGGGAGAAGGGCCTTGGTGAGCGAAGTGACCAAGAACCCGGTTGTCACTGAAGGAGCTCTAGAGTTCCTCTGTGGAGATGGGAGATCCTTCCAGGACAACCATCTCTGCAGCACTCCACCAATTAGGCCTTTATGGCAGTGGCCAGACGGAAGCGACTCCTCAGTAAAAGGCACATGACAGCCCACTTGGAGTTCACCAAAAGGCACCCAAAGACTTTCAGACCATGAGAAACAAGATCCCCTGATCTGATGAGACCAATATTTAACTCCTTGGCCTGAATGCCAAGCATTCTGTCTGGACTGGAGGACACCTGGCACCATCCCTACGCTGAAGCATGGTGGTGGCAGCATCATGCTGTCGGGATGTTTTTCAGCGGCAGGGACTGGGAGACTAGTCAGGATTGAGACGAAGATGAACGGAGAAAAGTACAGAGAGATCCTTGATGAAAACCTGCTCCAGATCACTCAGGACCTCAGACTGGGAGTGAAGGTTCACCTTCCAACAGGACAACGACCCTAAGCACACAGCCATGACAACACAGGGGTGGCTTCGGGACAAGTCTCAATGTCCTTGAGTGTCCCAGCCAGAGAACGGAATTGAACCTGATCGAACATCTCTGGAGAGACCTGAAAATAGCTGTGTAGCGACGCTCCCAAAGAACCCAGACATAACTTGAGAGGATCTGCAGAGAATAAATGGGAGAAACTCCCCAAATACAGGTGTGCCAAGCTTGTAGCGTCATACCAAAGACCAGAGGCTATAATCACTGCTTCAAAGTACTGAGTCTGAATACTTATGTAAATGTTACATTTCAGTTTTTTATTTCTATAAAATATGAAAAATACAAAAAACCTGTTTTTGCTTTGTCATTATGGGATATTGTTTGTAGATTGATGAGGGGGGTAAAAAAACAATGTCATACATTTTAGAATAAAAACAGAAAGGGGGATACCTAGTCAGTGGTCCAACTGAGTGCATTCAACTGAAATGTGTGTTCCACATTTAACCCAACCCCTCTGAATAAAAGTTGAAAAGTAACAAAATGTGGAAAAAGCCAAGGGACCTGAATACTTTTTGAATGCAGTGTACCTACTCCGAGGCAGGAGAATTTACTCTCACCTCAGTAACACACATTGACATGAAATATACCTTGATACATATATATTAAACACAACCATAGGTCAAGAGCCAAAACAGGATACATCAAACGCGCCTATAAAACGCCAGTGAAAACACGGGATACACAAACACTCCACACTCTCCTACGCGCGATTGTGTGTCAAATACTAACACACACACCCATGAACATAAAAAGCAAGTGGAGGGGTGACAAACATGCATGAAAAACGTTGGGATTGGATTCAAATGGCATCAAAAGAAGTGAGACACCGACTCAGGGAATGAACGCTGTTTGAAAGGTGGGAGGTTAGTCACAGTTTTGCTACGAGTCTAAATGGCATTAAAAAAAAAAATGGTGCACCGCTGCATTAAAAGGCTTCTCTAATCCCCAGCCCTGGCAACCCCCAGATAAACATGCAGCTTTTTCAGAAGATAGCTGGTCACATTCCGGTGTCACTGTGCCAATGGCCCTACCACATTGCTTCCCTGACCCACCCCCCCTCCCCCCACTCTCACCTTGAGGGAACGTTATGTCTAGCAAGCGAACTGCGCGAAAAGAAAGCAGACGCTTTGAAAACAAAGAGCTGTCCTGTAAAAACATAAACGTTTCAACCTTAGAATAAACACCCCTGTCAAGCAGCTAACGCCAGTAAGACCCGCGAACTCCAATTTCCCAGCACAGGGCTCTCCTCGGGCGCTTTTAAGTCGCTTTGATGCCGAGGATGCGGTTGGCTAGACACCGCAAACCAGGATGCAGGTTCAAAACACCGTATAGCGACTGCAGAAAAAGAATCATGGCCTTCCGCCTCCTGACAGATGACAAACCACAACAAAACTGAGCTTAGCTTGTAGGAAACTGTCCTCTCAGGCTGTGGACCACCTATGACTCACAGGTCAGAAATGCAACTTGTGAAATGACTTTCACAAAGAATCCTAAACGGAAGAAATGGCTTCATTCCGTAGCTATGTAGGCCTATAGCTTACTACTGCGTTTGCACTAACTGGCAAATGGCCAAGCCAGACTCATTCAACTTTGCAGGCAAAGGTTTCATAGAATTTTCATAGTGCTTTTCACCCATTCCATTTGTATAGCACATTTAGCTTGCGGAGCTATAGAATAATTTAAAATGCCTTTTTCTTATACATTCCCATTTTAGTTCCGGGGGGGGTTTGCTGAGTACAACAGTACCACCAGCTGCACCTTGTCCTACCTTCTCCACAACCAAACATGCACCCCTTTCCCTTATCTGAAAGGGAGGCCCTTTAGGAAATCATGAATAAATAGACGAGAGATAGCAGAAGAAAAACAAACTGCAAATGAAAAACTGCCCTGATAACCAAATCCCCATCCATGCTTTGGCATACAGTCTCCTCGCTAGGACCAGATTCCGACCCCTACCTCCACCCCAAGCCCTTCACCCCCTCAGTGTTGGCTTGGCCGGTGATCCGTGAAGTGCAATGGAATCCGACAAATTAGGGGTCTCTCAACTGTCTCAGCAGCCATTGTTGCCAGCATCTAGGGTTCAAAAGCAACAACAAAACAAAAGAGACGAGACTGCAGCCTTGGGTAATGATTGGCTAAGAGGAGAGATCGGGGTGGGGGGGGCTTTCACACTTCAGAGCCTTGGGTAATGATTGGCTAAGAGGAGAGATCGGGGTGGGGGGGGGGGGCTTTCACACTTCAGAGCCTTGGGTAATGATTGGCTAAGAGGAGAGATCGGGGGCGGGGGAGGTTGTTTGGGGGCTGTGGTGTCAAGGCACCAGGCAGAGGCTAAAGAGCCAGTTAACACAAAAGGGCCCCTCTGAGTGCCTAGGGCAGCCGAGCTTTTACACCCACAGAGGGGAAGTCCAACTAACGCATACAGCATGTGGTCCTTCTGTAGCTCAGTTGGTAGAGCATGGCGCTTGTAACGCCAGGGTAGTGGGTTCGATCCCCGGGACCACCCATACGTAGAATGTATGCACACATGACTAAGTCGCTTTGGATAAAAGCGTCTGCTAAATGGCATATGTTATTATGAACGAGGTGTGCAAGCCATCCGATCCTCTGCCGCCACTTCAATAAAACACTGATGGCCAGGCCCCTACTGTCTCCCAAGTACGTTGACGCGCTTGAAAAAGGCGTCGTCAGTCGCTGAAGTAACACCCCTTTCGCCCTGTTGCAAATTACTATTTGAATATCAAATAGGGTGAGATATGAAGTGAGATGACGTAAATGAGGTCAGTGTATTGAGGACAGCATGTGACGTAAACAACTTGTCGTTCCATTGAAGTACAGGCCTGAGGAGTTGTTAAATTGTTCCCAGGGCCATAAAATCTGCCATTTGGGTTTGGCCGGGGTAGGCCCCCCCATTGTAAATAAGAATTTCTTCTTAACTGACTTGCCTAGTTAAATAAAAGGTGAAAAATAAAAAAGTCCTCCATTACCCAGGACAGTCTTGTCAAGGTGCTAGCTAGATTAGCATAACTTTATAAACCTCTACTACCATAAAGAAAAACACTCAAGCTAAGAGCAGTGAAGTGAGTGACACAGCCGTATGGCATGCTAACTTCTAGACAGCCAAATGAATCAGCTTCCCAGTCATACCTCATAGCTCCCCCCCCCCAGCACTTTCTCCTAGCCTACCATCCCCCTGTCACGTGTAAGCCTGAATATTTTAGAACTGCCCAGATAACAAGGGTCCCTCCTGCCAAGATATGTATTCACTGTGATAGCTTTATCCAATGCAATCTTTTCAATTTGTCCTCCACCATTTCTTTCTCGCTGTTTTCCACAGCAAGCAGATGGAGGCCATTTTTGTGTTACATTTAGGGTTCTGCACAGAACTCGGTAGAACCATTGAGTCCACGTACAGTGCCTTCAGAAAGTATTCATACCCTTCGACTTATAACACAATTGTTGTGTTACAACCCGATTTCTAAATGGATTAAATAGATCTCTCACCAATCTACACACAATACCTCATAATAAGTATTCACACCCCTGAGTCAAGATATGATAGAATCACCTTTAGAATCACCGTTTTAAAATTCTTCCAAGCTCTGTTGAGTTGGTTGTTGATCATTGCTAGACAGCCATTTAAGACTCACCATAGATTTTCAAGCTGATTTAAGTCAAAACTGTAACTAGGCCACTCAGGGGCATGTTGTCTTGGTTTTTTTATTTTTCCTTTATTTAACTAGGCAAGTCAGTTCAGAACAAATTATTTCAGTGGATTAACTGCCTGTTCAGGGGCAGAACGACAGATTTGTACCTTGTCAGCTCGGGGGTTTGAACTTGTAACCTTCTGGTTACTAGTCCAACGCTCTAACCACTAGGCTACCCTGCCGCCCCAGGTGGTAAGCAACTCCAGTGGTAAGCAGCTCCAGTGTATATTTGGCCTTGTGTTTTGGGTTAGTGTCCTGCTGAAAGGTGAATTTGTCTCCCAGTGTCTGTTGGAAAGCAGCCCGAACCAGGTTTTACTCTAGGATTTCCCTTTCACCATTCTCAAAAGGTATTTTCAATGTCTGCTTAAGTTCTTACCAGTCTACCAATTGGTGCCCTTCTATGTGAGGCATTGGAAAACCTCCTTGGTCTTTGCGGTTGAATCTGTATCTGAAATGCATTGCTCGACTGAGGGACCTTACAGAGGAACTCTACAGACAGTTCCTTCAACCTCATGGCTTGGTTTCTGCTCTGACATGCACTGTCAACTGTTGGACCTTATGTAGGCAGGTGTGTGCCTTTCCAAATCAAGTTCAATCAATTGAATTTACCACAGGAGGACTCCAATCAAGTTGTAGCAACATCTCAAGGATGATCAATGGTATGTGCAGGGTACAGAAATTAGGTAGTCATTCAAAAGTCATGTTACACACTATTATTGCACAGAGTGAGTACATGCAACTTGTGACATGCACATTTTTACTCCTGAACGTATTTAGGCTTGCCATAACAGGGTTGAATACTTACAGAGCATACTGAAAGTATTCAGACCCTTCACTTTTCCACATTTTGTTTCCGTTATAGGCTTATTTTAAAATTGATGAAATATTTGTTTTTCCTCAATCTACACACAATTCCCCATAATCGACAAAGCAAAACAGTTGAGACATTTTTGTAAAGTTATTAAAAATAAAACCAGGAATATCTTACTTAAGTATTCAGACCCTTTGCTATGAGACTCGAAATTGAGCTCAGGTGCATCCTGTTTCCATTGATCATCCTTGAGATGTTGCTACAACTTGATTGGAGTCCACCTGTGGTAAATTAAATTGATTGAACTTGATTTGGAAAGGCACACACCTGCCTACATAAGGTCCAACAGTTGACAGTGCATGTCAGAGCAAAAACCAAGCCATGAGGTTGAAGGAACTGTCCGTAGTGCTCCGAGACATGATTGTGTTGAGGCACAGATCTGAGGAAGGGTACCAAAAATTATGCAGCATTGAAGGTCCCCAAGAACACAGTGGACTCCATCCTTCTTAAATGGAAGAAGTTTGGAACCACCAAGACTCTTCCTAGAGCTGGCTGCCTGACCAAACTGAGCATTCGGGGAGAAGGGGCTTGATCAGGGAGGTGACCAAGAACCCGATGGTCCCTCTGACAGAGCTCTAGAGTTCCTCTGTGGAGATGGGAGAAACTTCCAGAAGGACAACCATCTCTGCATCACTCCACCAATCAGGCCTTTATGGTAGTGGCCAATTGGAAGCCACGCCTTTGTAAAAGGCACATGACAGCCCGCTTGGAGTTTGCCAAAATGCATCTAAAAGACTCTCAGACCATGAGAAACAACATTCTTTGGTCTGATGAAACCAAGATTGAACTTTGTCGTTTGCGTTGTCATTATGGGGTATTGTAAAAAAAAAAATAGCAAAAAACATAATTCCATTTTGACATTATGGTTTAGTATGTGTAGGCCAGTGACACAAAATCTCCATTTAATCCGTTTTAAAATGCAGGCTGTAACAACAAAATATTGTCTGGAGGCGGGTACAGGATAACAAGCATGCAACCACAGCATATTCACAGCAACCGTAAAGCCTGTGCCAACTGGGCTACTTTGAGCAGCCTAACAGTGGGAGCTCCCCAGAAGACAATAAAACAACACATTACAGGAAGTGCCTTATGGGGGAAAAATGACACCGATGACCCACAGGCTTCATCAGTTGTGAATGGATTCGTAAAGTAAGCTAAATCTAATTCCAAGCAATTACAGTCAACAGACACCCAGAGAAACAAACAAAAACAGTGGGCTGTGCTTTAGAATGTTGGCTATGTAGGCTACAAACCGAGATTAACAGCCCGAGGTGGTGAAAGATTGAGGAAAATATGACCCCAGAAGAATGAGAATTAAAAGTAAATAGTCCGTGCCACATAGTAGAGAATACCAAGACGTAAGGCTTTTTCATCCACTAAACGAGACAGATGTCAGAACAACAACAAAAAAATTATTCTGCTTCCATAATGTAGATGCAATGTCTTCCTACCGCCCCCGAGCAAAATTGTAATGGGCAACCAATCACACGCCTGTCTCATTCATTTTTTACATGGAACCAGTCAGCTACCCGTCTCACTCAATTGACTTCAAAGAGCCAACCAGCTGTCTCACTTGCTTCCGTAGTACCTCCTAAACTGAGCATGTGAACTTACCTGCCTAACTCATCACTTTAAGAGCGAGAGAGACAGTGAGCGAGACAGCGAGAGAGACAGCGAGAGAGAGAGCGAGAGAGAGAGCGAGAGCGAGGCTTTTACCAACTGTACCCTTCCCACTTACTCATTCATGCCTCAAGCATTCCATGACAGTCCAGGATGAAAATACTATCGTTTTTTCACCTTGCAGCAATCAATTTTTCATTCTGGGTGAAACACTCCCAACTGATCACTCCCTCTCCACCACTAGCCAAGTGTAGATTGCTGTACTGGGACTGAGCTAGTAAAGCCTCAGGTCGGTCAGTCTCGTCCAGCTTGGTCTCTCAGCTACCACAGACCAGCCAGCAGCCACGTCATCATGGCAATCCCTCTGGTGACTGTAGGTCACTAAGAGCAGCCTCACCTTCATCACTCAGCCAGGCACACACACACAGAGAGGTCATGACCCATCCTCTCGCCGGTGCACCCCACCCAACCCCCAACAGCGCCACACTGAAACTGGAGCAAGCGCCACACTGAAACTGGAGCAAGCACCAAGCATTATGACCACGACCTCGACCTCCGCGACTGCTAGGAAGGAAGAGAAGGCCATGTTGCCCTCACAATCAGAAAGAGCACCAATGCTACACCATGTCTCCTCGTCTCAGAAGGTCACAGCTGTCTCACAAGCATCCGACAAGACAAGCACTCTGCATGAGGTGCGAATAACTAGAACACAATTCCACGGACTTAAAATAAAAAAGGTACATAAACGCAGCGAGAAAGAGGCGAGATTGACAGACGATAAAAATAACCATGCCCGTGTAGGCTAGACTACATCTTCCCCAGAAACAATCAAACCGCGCTAATTGAGGCAAACTAGCATTCCACGATAATTTCCTACAGGTCATTCGCATATTTTGGCGCGATCATGGCCCAGCGCTTTATTTAAGTGAGAGGACGATGAAATATTCATGACGTATTAATATGACAAGAGAAAACAAAACGGCGACCCAGGAAGCATGACCCCCCTTTGCAAAGTCATAGACAGCAGCTACTTATCCTGGTGTTTGGCAAAATTAAGGCAGTTATACAATTTTAAAAAACATTACGTTCAAATAGTGTACCCTCAGGCCCCTACTCCACTACCACATATCTACAACACAAAATCCATGTGTACGTGTGTGTATAGTGCGTATGTTATGTCTGTGTATGCATGTGCCTGTTCCTGTTTGTGTTGCTTCACTGTCCCCGCTGTTCCATAAAATGTATTTCATATATTTTTGAAATTTTATTCTACTGCTTGCATCAGTAACCTGATGTGGAATAGAGTTCCATGTAGTCATGGCTCTATGTAGTACTATGCGCCTCCCATAGTCTGTTCTGGACTTGGGGACTGTGAACAGACCTCTGGTGGCATGTCTTGTGGGGTACGCATGGGTGTCTGAGCTGTGTGCTAGTCGTTTAAAAACAGACAGCTCGGTGCTGTCGACATGTCAATACCTCTCACAAACGCAAGTAGTGACGAAGTCAATCTCTCCTCCACTTTGAGCCAGGAGAGATTGACATGCATATTAACATTTACTCTCTCTGTGGATATCCAAGGGTCAGCTGTGCTGCCCTGTTCTGAGCCAATTGCAAGTCCCTCTTTGTGGCACCTGACCACACGACTGAACAGTAGTCAAGGTGCAACAAAACTAGAGCCTGTAGGACCTGCTTTGTTGATAGTGGTGTCAGGAAGGCAGAGTAGCGCTTTATTATGGACAGACTTCTCACCATCTTAGCTACTGTTGTATCAATATGTTTTGACCAAGGCAGGTCACAATCCAGGGTCACTCCAAGCAATTTAGTCACCTCAACTTTCTCAATTTCCACATGATTTATTACAAGACTTAGGGTTTAGTGAATGATTTGTCCCAAATGCAATGCCTTTAGTTTGAAATATTTAGGACTAACTTATTCCTTGCCACCCATTCTGAAACAAACTGCAGCTCTTTGTTAAGTGTTGCAGTCATTTCAGTCACTGTAGTAGCTGAGGTGTATAGTGTTGAGTCATCCGCATACATAGACAAACTGGCTTTACAGGCTGGTTTACTGGCTCAAATAGCCGACCAGGGGGGCTTTACTATTCTTAGGTAGCGGAATGACTTTTGCTTCCCTCCAGGCCCGAGGGCACACACTTTCTAGTAGGCTGAAATTAAAGATATGACAAATAGGAGTGGGCAATATCATCCGCAATTATCCTCAGTAATTTTCCATCCAAGCTGTCAGACCCCGGTAGCTTGTCATTGTTGATAGACAATGTGTAATGTCAGCTTTTGTTTCTAATCTTGCCAATGAAAGTTTGCTAATCTTGCCAATGAAAAAAAAAATCATTAACAGTAGTTGGCAATATCATTTGCTTGTGAAGAAAGAGCCATCCGATTCAATGAATGATAGAACGGAGTTCGCCTTCTCCCAAAATTTCATTAAAAAGGTGCTCCAAAGCTTTTTTACTATCAATCCTTATGTAATTTATCTTTGTTTCATAGTGTCGTTTCTTTTTATTCAGTTTAGTCACGTTTTCTCAATTTGCAGTACTTTTGCCAGGGTGTTCAGCTAGACTTATTTGCCATTCCTTTTGCCTCATCCCTCTCAACCATACAATTCTTCAATTCCTCATCAATCCACGAGGATTTAACAGTTTTTACAGTCATTTGGGTGCATGCTTGTTAGTAGCTGGGATAAGCAATTTCATAAGTGTCAAGTGCAGTGTCTGGTTGCTCCTCATTACACACCACGGACCAACAAATATTCTTTACATCAATAACATAGGAATCACTACAAAACGTATTGTATGACCTCTTATATACTATATTAGGCCCAGCCTTTGGAACTTAGGTTTTCCTAGATATGGCTACTATATTGCAATCACTACATCCAATGGATACTGCTTTCAAGCACATTTCTGCAGCATTAGTAATCATTAGTGATCAATACATGTTCATGATTTCATTCCTATGCTGTTGATTTTGGACTACAGGAAATGGAGGACCGAGCACGCCCTCATTCTCATCGACGGGGCTGTAGTGGAGCAGGTTGTGTGCTTCAAGTTCCTTGGTGTCTACATCACCAACAAGTTGTGAAGAGGGCACGACAAAGCCTATTCCCCCTCAGGAGACTGAAAAGATTTTGCATGGATCCTCAGATCCTCAAAAGGTTCTACAGCTGCACCATCAAGAGCATGGTTGCATCACTGCATCACTGCCTGGTACGGCAATGGCCCGGCCTCCGACCGCAAGGCACTACAGAGGGTAGTGCGTACGGCCCAGTCCATCACCAGGGCCAAGCTTCCTGCCATCTAGGACCTCTATACTAGGCGGTGTCAGAGGAAGGACCTAAAAATTGGCAAAGATACCAGCCACCCTAGTCATAGACTGTACTCTCTGCTACCGCACGGCAAGTGGTACCGGAGCACCAATTATAGGTCCAAGAGGCTTCTAAACAGCTTCTACCCCCAAGCCATAAGACTACTGAACAGCTAATCAAATGGCTAGCCAGACTATTTGCATTTACCCCCAAAATCTTTTACACGGCTTCTACTCTATTATTAGCTATGCATAACTCTACCCACATGCATATATTAACTTGACTCAATTACGCTACTGCTACTCTCTGTTCATCATATATGCATAGTCACTTTAACCATATCTACATGTACATACTACCTCAATCAGCACGACTTACCGATGCCTGTATGTAGCCTCGCTACTTTCAAAGCCTCGCTACTGTATATAGCCTGTCTTTTTACTGTTGTTTTATTTCTTTACTTACCTATTGTTCACCTCACACCTTTTTTTGCACGGTTGGTTAGAGACTGTAAGTAAGCATTTCACTGTATTCGGCGCACAAAAAAACTTTGATTTGATTTAACCGGTGCCCCAGCACCAGTACGTACACCTTGTATATAGCCTTGATATTGTTATTTTACTGCTGCTCTTTAATTAATTGATACTTTTATTTCTTTTCTGCGGGGTTATTTTCTTAAAACCGCATTGTTGGTTAAGGGCTCGTAAAGTAAGCATTTCACTGTAAGATTGTATTCGGCTGTACCGGTTGTATGCAGCGCATGTGATATCTGTTGCGATCACATAAATGATCAAGCATTTCACACGTTATCCAGATTCTGACTGTTAGCACGTAGTAGTCTATAGCAGCTTCCCACAAGAATGGGCTTTAGGTGAGGCAGATGAACCGTAGTCATTTTACTTCAACAGTATTTAACATGAGATACTCTCTAATCTTTACAGGAATGTGGTTCTGAATATAAACAGCAACACCTCCACCACTGGCATTTCTGTAAACCTGGTATTGCTACCACTACATCAAAAGGTATTGTCTTAAGTGAGTTTCAGCAAGTCAGAATATGAATGCCATCTATTACTAGAAAGTTATTTCATGAACCTTGTTTCTTAAGCTCTTATGTTAACGTGGGCTATTTTGAGCACTTTTCTGGGATTGATTGTTTTCATTGATTTACTGGAAAGCTTAGCAGAAGTAGATATTCTCATATTATTTATGTTAGTGCAGGGTGTACTGAACACAGAGGACTTCCTATTAGGTCACACCGCTTCAGTGCGAACAGCATAAATCTGGTTCATAGGGACATGATTACTGCATAAAATAACTGTAGGCTCAGCAGAGGTATTCAGGGCAGTTAGTGGGACATAAATTAGGTTACTTACATTGTGTCTACCAATGCCACTGGTATAATGTACATTTGCTAAAGCATGATGACTCAACGCCAGAAATGGTAGGGAGTAACTGAGCTGGGGTCATTGATAAGTTATTGTCTCAACGCAGCCTTATAATCCAGTGAAAGGATCCAGAAACCCAAACGATTTGGGTGGATTACATCCTCTTTATAAAACATGTCGTTTCCAGGGCCTCCCGGGTGGCGCAGTGGTTAAGGGCGTTGTACTGCAGCGCCAGCTGTGCCATCAGAGTCCCTGGGTTCGTGCCCAGGCTCTGTCGTAACCGACCGGGAGGTCCGTGGGGCGACGCACAATTGGCCTAGCGTCGCCCGGGTTAGGGGGGGGCTTGGTCGGTAGGGGTGTCCTTGTCTCATCGCGCACCAGCGACTTCTGTGGCGGGCTCGTCGCAGTGTGCGCTGGCCAGGTGCATGGTGTTTCCTCCGGCACGGTGTTTCCTCCGGCTGGCTTCCGGGTTGGATGCGCACTGTGTTAAGAAGCAGTGTGGCTTGGTTGGGTTATGTATCGGAGGACGCATGACTTTCACGCATGTCTCTCCCGAGTCCGTATGGGAGTTGTAGCGATGAGACAAGATAGTAGCTACTACACAATTGGATACCATGAAATTAGGGAGAAAAAAGGGGGTAAAAAGGGGGTAAAATTCAGAAAAAAAAAAAAAGTTGTTTCCAAAAGGTATCAAAATTGTCAACAAAAGTTACACCCATTGAGCTGCAGTAATCAGTTGTGAAGACAAAGAATCATGATAAAGTGTTCAATGCCATGATTAAGAGGACACTGGGTCAGATATGGTATTTTATTAGTGTCTAGCAGAGTCAATCAGCTCTTTGAAATCCAGTTAACTGTTCAGAGCTGCCCGTAACGTCATTAAAGCCCACATTGACTACGATAGAATCAATGTCCATGTCCTGGCATAGTACATTCGGGTGCAGCTAAGTAAGGTCATTTACTCAAGCTCCAGGATGGGCCATTGTTTTAGCACCAGGAACAGTCACATTTCTAACCATGGAACTGCCCAAAATCACAGCTGGCGAGAAGGACGAGGAAATCCGCCTACTCCCACGCTTCACAGGATGGTTGCAGGCCTCCGACAGATGGAGAAGCCCCGCTCGATCCAGAGCAGGGACGGAAGGTTGCCGGCGTCGACTTCGAAAAACGAAGGGGAAGGAGTAGGCACAGCAGCTGCAGACACAGTTACCCCCGGAGAAGGTGCAGGAAGATCAGGCTCCAGGGCGGCAAAACTATTTGTTGTTTGTATCCTCTCTCTGCCTCTCACGGCTCACGACATGCGACAATCGTTGATTGCCATGCTACTGTGCTCCTTCGACTCCGCTATCAGAGGAGGGGCCGGAGAAGGCTCCCCTGGCGAACAATCTCCGGGCGGTCGAATAATGGCAAACGACAAGACGGAGATGCATCCAATAGGCGCGAACGCCGCCCAGCCATTGGCGTAGAAAAGGTAAACATTCCACTCTGCGTTTTCCCCCATTAATTACGTAGGCTGGCAACCTGCGTGATCAAGGAAGCCACCTCAAGTCTACAGTGTCTTGCAAAAGTATTCATCCCCCTTTGCATTTTTCCTATTTTGTTGCATTAAAACCTGTAACTTAAATGGATTTTTATTTGGATTTCATGTAATGGACATACAAAATGTGCCAAAATGGTGAAGTGCAAAAAAATTACTTGTTTCAAAAAAATTCTAAAACGGAAAAGTGGTGTGTGCATATGTATTCACCCCTTTGGTGTGAAGCCCCTAAATCAAATCTGGTGCAAACAATTACCTTCAGAAGTCACATAATTAGTTAAATAAAGTATGCCCATGAGCAATCTAAGTGTCACATGATCTCAGTATATATGTGCATGCGTGCACTTGTTTTGTCGGCCCTGCATCAAAGAACAAAAATCAGATTTTGTTCCAAAAAATGTGCACAGATTCGTTTACATCCATGTTAGTAAGCAATTCTTCTTTGCCAAGATAATCCATCCACCTGACAGGTGTGACATATCAAGAAGCCGATTAAACCGCATGATCATTACAATCATTATTGTTGGGGACAATAAAAGGCCACTCTAAAATGTGCAATTTTGTCAGAACACAATCCCACAGATGTCTGAAGTTGAGTGAGAATGCAATTTGCACGCTGACCGCAGGAATGTCCACCAGAGCGGTTGCCAGATAATAAGCCGCCTTCAGCATCATTTTTGTGAATTTGGCAGTATGTCCAAATCGGCCTCATACCACAGACCACGTGTATGGCGTCGTGTGGGCGAGCGGTTTGCTGATGTCAACGTTGTGAACAGAGTGCCTCATGGTGGCGTTGG
Organism: Oncorhynchus gorbuscha; assembly: GCF_021184085.1. Taxonomy (NCBI): domain Eukaryota; kingdom Metazoa; phylum Chordata; class Actinopteri; order Salmoniformes; family Salmonidae; genus Oncorhynchus; species Oncorhynchus gorbuscha. The sequence continues at coordinate 26,283,895 of NC_060196.1, forward strand.
GGTTATGGTATGGGTAGGCATAAGCTACAAGACACAATTGCATTTTATCAATGGCAACTTGAATGCACGCAGATACTGTGACGAGATTCATTTATTTCATTTGACCGATTTCCTCATATGAACTGTAACTTAGTCAAATCTTTGAAATTGTTGCATTTATTTTTGTTCAGTATGACAATAGAAAGGTTCATAATTTGTGCGAAACCTCACAGCACAGTGGAAAATAAGGCAAATAGGAATCAAAACTGGATGGTCTTCAAAGATGGGATGTGCTGTGTCTGTAAAATGTATATTCTATGTATACTGGGCATTTACTCCAATTGGTGGAAGCTTTAGGGGGAAATAAGGAAAATATAAGAATGAAAACAATATAAATATTCACCCAAAAATATATGGGGGATTGGAATTGATGGAAGCTACAATCTAACACCCCCCCCCAAAAAAATGTGAATACACACACACTGGCCAACTCTTACACACGTACAGTGCAATCCCACATACACACAGACTCCCCATTCAACTGAGTGGAGGAGTCCCTGGAGTGACCTTGAGAAGTGGAGGCCTGAAGTGAAGAGGCTAAAGTACAAAGTCAATACTGGCCGACAGACCTGGTTAACTATTAAATGGGGTGGGGGGGGGGGGGGTCCCTGATCCAGCCGTCTGCTGGGTAACTCATACACAGACGTCGCCAAAACACACAGAGAGGAGACGGTTTGGAAAGTTGGGACAGATAAACTAGTTCATGATAGAGTACTCGGATATAGCCCTTGGCATGCTATAACTAACAGCACATAAACACATGGGCAGCAGATAGGATTGTGATGAACCAAAGTATTGAATGCCTTGTAATTTGTCATTGAATAGCCCCCCCCCCCCATCCACTGACTGTCCCAGACTCTATAGTCAGCAACTCATAAAGCTCATTGGATAATGGATCAATGAATGGCATCTATTATTGATGCTTGCCCATGGATGGAAGTGGAACCAGTGATTCAGAATGGAAGTGATTGCAACTCTCAGAAAATTAATTGTGCGCGTGTGTGTGTCTGTGTGTCTAAGCTTTAGTGTCCAGGGCTACCAGGCACTGCCTGTGTTTAACAGCCTTTCAATATCCACTGCTCCTGCCACATTCCTCTTAGAGGCGGAAAGGTCATGATGGGAAAGGGGGGTGGGGGGGCACCATGTGGAAACAGTTCCATGGACAGAATTGAGAATATATATAAATAAAATGCCATTTACCAGGCGCTTTTATCCAGAATGACTTCAATTATAATGAGTGCTTAGGCTACATTTTAGTATGCGTGACCCCATAGGGGAATCGAACCCACAACCCCGGCGTTGCTAGCACCACGCTCTTAGAAACTGAGCCCCACAGGACCAAGGAGAGGGTCGCAGTTGATACGGTTTCCATCCCGAAGCCAAAGTGCAGTGAAATGCATCCAGGTATGCTGCAGTGTTTTCACCTTGGCACCGTTCCCTCATTACCCCAAACAGCTGTTCCAACACGTGTGTGCATTCCAGCATTCTCACCATCGCTTCTAACTGTGAGAGACTCCCTGGCTGTGAACGCAGCGCACAGAGTACGCAGCGCACAGAGTACGCACTGGCCTGGGCCAAGCCATGTCGGGGCTAACCGGGGCCAAGCCATGTCGGTGCTAACCGGGCCAAGCCATGTCGGTGCTAACCGGGCCAAGCCATGTCGGTGCTAACCGGGCCAAGCCATGTCGGTGCTAACCGGGCCAAGCCATGTCGGTGCTAACCGGGCCAAGCCATGTCGGTGCTAACCGGGCCAAGCCATGTCGGTGCTAACCGGGCCAAGCCATGTCGGTGCTAACCGGGCCAAGCCATGTCGGTGCTAACCGGGCCAAGCCATGTCGGTGCTAACCGGGCCAAAGGAAAGGTGAGAAGTCGAGGGAGGGATGCCTGGAATCCAGATAACGGATGACACATTTCTCCAGGTGACAAGAGCCAAAGACATCTCTCTGGGAGAAGAGCAGATGGCATGGGGAGATAGAGAGGAATAACAAATGGACAAGCACTTACTTGTGAGGGTGGTGTTGCAGCATATTTGGAAATGGCGCTGTGTCATAGGGCAGTGTGTTCTGGTCTCATTGAGTTTCAGTCAGTCAATGAAAAGTTATGTTCAAGTTAGACTTCCCTTTGACCAAACTAAGCCCATAGAGCTTGTGTCCCCCAAATGGCACCCCATTCCCCATTTTGAGCATTACTTTTGGTCCGGGTCAAAACAAAGTAGTGCACTATATAGAGAATAGGGTGCCATTTGGGATGTAGTTCAAGCCATGGTCCCTCTCCTGCCTTTACAAGTAACTGGAAATATTTAGTCTTCAATGGAGTACTGTGGGGGCCAGTATGTCCCTTCACTAAACATTTGAACTAACATCGGGCCAGAAGTATAAGTTGAGTTCACATATCCCAAGTTTACCGAGGATTTAGAGAGATATTCTATCAGGAGGCAACTCGGCCTAAAATAAACCAGTCTCACTCTTGGCAACGCTCAGTGCAAACTTCAATGACAGTTTCCTACCATGGTTACAATGTGACTTGACTTACTCTGACATCATTGCAACCAAAGACAGTTGTGGTATCCACAATCAGTGATAACACGCAAAGCACAAGCTTAGCCTACTATCAAACCTAATATGGACACTATGAGGAAAATGATTGTGGATGTAGCCCTACTTGATATAGGCTGGGCCTTATTGAATTAACAGCATTACACAAAATTATTCCAACTAAACATGATTTGGCGGTTAAGTAAGTGTTGTACTAATTCATTATAATGTGGAGTTTATAGCAGTGTGATAGCAAGGTCACACTCCCACACCACTCTTACATTGCTTTATTCCCTTAAAGTATAGAGCAAATAAAACGTGTCAGTGCATATCCTCGTTTGGCTGCAATATCAGTTAAATTGGTGGAGGGTGATTTATTCAAACCGGAAACGTAATTGACTGGCTGGCGAGGTTTTCGTTCACGCTAGAACAGTAAGAGAACCATATAAGCCATTTCAGTCCCCGAGAACGGCAGTCAATGGCATTGTATGCCAATAAAATAGGAGTTCACAATCTGCTCACAAAACACACCAGGCCGAGCGCAACCGAAAAACCTCAAGGAGGCGCGCGATGGTGCCTGTTTTGGAATGGTACAGAAGGACAAAGGTGACCACTTTTCTTTTACAGTGGTAATATGACCCACATAACACATTTATAACTGCTTTCATGTACAGTCCTTTTTAATCTGCCAACACGTCATAACTTACTTGTCATATTCTGCATTGTCCTTGTCGCAGCGTGCGTCCTTGTGTTTCTGCCAATCCTTGCCGTGTTTGCAGGTGGTGAGGAGCACCACGTCCTCCTGATTATGGACATGATATAAGGCATTCCTCGTGTCTGACCCTATACCTGTAAGGTATCGTTTCCCCTTAAACACAAGCATGTATTTCCTGAAAGGTGGAATGGAGTTGTACTTTAGGTACCCCCTGTCCCCTCCGGTCCTAGGGTGCTCCTTGGAGAACAGCGGGATGGACACGTCAAAGTTGGGCCTGAAATTCTCGGTACTGATGCTGGCCTTGGCCAACATGGCCTGGCCTATGTCGAAACCTAGGTCTTCCGTGTAGTCCGGCCATGTCCCAGAGTACAAGTTAAATATGAGATGGTTCCTGCCGTTGTTCCAGAGATGAAGGTTCTGGACCTTGGTTTTGAGATTGTGCACGTACTGTGGCGAGAGCGAGTCCCGGTCCAGGGTGTCCAAGCTCAGGATGAATAGACAAGCTTGTCCCGGGTCAGTGGTGTAGAACCTGGATCCCTCAATGGTCGATAAAATATTCTGGTAACTTTCTGAGATTTTCTCCCCCTTCTGCTGGGGGTAGACATACACTTTGAAATCGTTCTTTTTACATGCAGAGAAATCAAAGCACGAATCCATGCGACATCTTTTGCCTTTGTACACGCTTGTATTAACGTCCCTCTTCTGCCTCGGTGATATGTGAATGTTGTACTCCTCAGTGTCCAGTTGATCCCAAGGTAGGAACTGTTGTAATGGGTCAGAGAAGTGTGGCCACGGCTGGTCGGGGCGATATCCATTGTGGCTACGGTCATGCCGGTTTCTGCCCGACGCTGGAAGTTGTACCCCTCCAAAGTAGAACAGTAGAACTAGACATGCACCGGCGGAGAGCAGGAATAAATATCGTTTTTTGGCCTGCATGTGTCCTACGAATAGGGGCAAGTTTTTTACAAATAAAATTGAAGTGTCCCGAAGTTAGGCTTTCACCACCTCCAACTACACCGCTCCGCCATCTTCCAGCCTGCAAAGATTTCAAACTCGCGTCTTCCCCCTTCTTCGTATTCCGTTCCCCAATCCAGCGATTGATCCAGCGCATGTGGGCGATTTTAAATGCGTTCTCTCTCTCTATCTAGTTTGTCCATTTCACAATATAGTGTCTCTGGGCAACAAAAATCCCCCTCGACCAAGTAAAAGCATTCATATACTCCCTTTGCCCCTCTCTCCCTCTCCCTCCTTCATTCAGCCAGTCTGTATTCAAATGTAAAACTGCGCCTGGTTAGAGATGCCCGAAGCGTTTTACCAACTCTTTCCCCTGTAGAGTAGCGGCAGGGGTTCATGTGGTTTCCTGCCTTGGCCAACACAGAAAATGTATCCCACGGTTAAGATTTGTTAACACGCTGGCTGTGGTTTAAAGCCTTCGGTGAGGTCGGCTTTTAGATCCAGATGCCTCGGGAGTATAATTCGGTGATATTTCACTCCATGGTTCAATGAACGAACGAGGAAACCGTCGTAGAATAAGAGCAGTTCATCAGTGCAACTGTAGCCTCACGAATCCCTGCATTTCTCTTATGTTTTAATCTCCCGACAGACCTCATACACGCAAAAATAATCTCATCGGAGATAGGCGTATGCCTAAACGAATAAATTGACGCAACGACCTCAAACAGTATTTCCAGTTACCATGTGACTTTGCAAATACATTGAAATTGTTATAAAAACGGGATTCCTTGATTCTAGTGTCCAATTACCAAATGCTCAAATGTTTCGATTGTTACTCTGTAACATTCCAATCCCGACACGATGGCAGCTGACGTAACGTCCCATCACTGTGCATACGCGTTTCTCATTGGTCTATTATTGGTCACCGGAAAAGGCGGTGCTTCAAATGCACCCATTCACAACCGGAGCCCTCTCAGCGAATAATTTAAAGCCCGAGTAAAATACCGAAAAATTTAGAATACCTATGCGTAAGTATTTTATACAGATTGTATTGCACGTAATGATTATACACGGTCTTGAAATAACTCGCTTAAAGTAATTTCCTTTATTAGTAGAGGTGACACTGTGGCCAAAAACCAGAGTTGCTCTCTAAGTGTGCAAACAAAATCACAGCAACCAAAGTTGAATGCCCTACGGTAACATTTACACCGCACGAATTGATGGTTCATCAGGAGTGAGTGGAAGTTTAGGCCTATAGACTGTGTGTTACTGCATCTATTCAATTAAGATTTTCACAAATATAAAAAATAATTGATTTTAAACTATAAAGGTGGAGATCTGGAAAAGTTTAGTCTTTCACACAAACCAAAGTGAAGTGCACTGTATGACTAATGACAGAGATTAATAGCACCCACCATGCGAGAAGAAGTCCCACCATGCCTCATATAATCCACACAGCTGCCATGTTCTGCACAATGCTCAGGCTGGGTGAAGGGGCCATCCTTGTTTTTTATCGACCAATTAGTATAGGGAGGTGGGAGGGTAATTATAGATGTCCCCACTGAGAGGGACCGACTGGGAGCTGAGACAGAATGATGGGGGTTAGCCAGCCTCGCTATTACCGTTGTCACACTATCGTGCCCGAGTCTGACCTGAACCGTACCATGCTGGCTCTGATATGTTATTTGCCTGAGTCACACTATCGGGCCAACCTGAACCATACTGTGCTGGCTTGGATATTTCATCATCTTCATTCCAGCTTGGTTCGAGCTTGGAAGTGTGGATCTGTACCTAGGCCAGGTGCGCCTGGTTCGGGTATTTGTCACATGCGCCGAATACAGGCGTAATAGACCTTACATTGAAATGCTTACTTACAAGCCCTTAACCAACAATGCACTTTTAAGAAAATGTAGTTTAAAAAAATATTTACTAAATAAACTAAAGTCTAAAAAAAAACATTATAAAAAAGTAACAATAAAATAACAATAATGAGGCTATATACAGGGGGTACCGGTACTGAGTCAATATGTGTGGGGGTAC